>NC_132794.1:64511888-64811888 GCF_048418805.1 Vulpes vulpes | reverse complement strand
TCACTTTGATCCAGTATAGGATTATGTTGATTAAAAACTGAACTTCCGTTACTGTGAAGGCTTATCTACTTCCAGTTCACCCTTATAACTAGAGTGTGTATACTCTTTAGAAGTCCTAGTTGAAAGCCCGGGATATATATATAGAATGTTCACTCTTCCCTGATGGACTCTAAATTCCAGTTCTTCCCCCTATAGTTCTGTGAAACTACTGAAGGTTCTGCTCATGTTTAAGCTCCTCAGCCATCACTTAGAATCCACACATGCCTAAAGGGCAAAAATGTAAGAATCAACTTTCTGAGCCTTTGTGTCTCTAGGATCTTATTTCCCTAAGTCTTGATGCATTTTAGTGTTCTTCTGCCTTCAAATAGGTTTTTTTTTTCTGTATTATCCATCTTTTCTAGGTGTTTTCAGTGAGAGGTTTGTTCTGATCCAAGCTTGTCCATTATAGCCAGAAGAGGAAGAACTACATCTGGTTGGCACTAGCCTGAGTCCAGTTTTTACTCCTGGTTCATTTAGTTGTGATCACGAGTGTCACGTTTCATAGCATAAGCTTAACTTTGGGGCTGTGATCTCTATAGGAAAGGAGAGTATAAGCTAAGTAGATACAAAAGTATCTATTGCACAGATACAACTGAGTTTTACCTTTAATCACCAAAGAGAAACAGGTATTAGGCTAATGAGAAAGAACATAATATTGGGGAGAAAAAGACTCTTGAATTTATATGTTAAAATTCAAAAAAACATTCATATTTTAAAATAATCAAAACATTTTTAAAATTAGGAGATTTCATTCCGTTAGGGTTGATGAGTTACCGACTACACTGGGAGATTTATGAGGGTGGGTTATGTCTCTTTATTTTGGAATTCCCAATGCCTCAAATAGCGTCTGAAATAATTTAGATGTTCAATAAAAGTTTTCAAATTGAGCTCAATTAATATTACAGTAAAGTTACCTTCCCTGAACATATCCTAAATAATAGGGGTAAGGGAATGAGAAGATGATTTGGTGGTGGGTCTAGAATGTAAATATTTTTCCATATAACAATATTCTATTAAATTATTTAATTTAAAAAACAACATCCGGGATCCCTGGGTGGCGCAGCGGTTTGGCGCCTGCCTTTGGCCCAGGGCGCGATCCTGGAGACCTGGGATCGAATCCCACGTCGGGCTCCCGGTGCGTGGAGCCTGCTTCTCCCTCTGCCTGTGTCTCTGCCTCTCTCTCTCACTGTGTGCCTATCATAAATAAATAAAAAAAATTAAAAAAAAATAAAAATAAAAAACAACATCCATTTCAATAGTAAATTCTCAAAATGTTGGGCCTATATAAATAAATAAAGGTAGGAAGAAAGGGAAAGAGAAAGAGAGGAAGAGAGAATTCAGGTGGTAGAGCTCTAGAAGTGAGCACTTTGTCCCTTCAAGGTTATATGTTGGAAACTCATCAACATACTCTTCTGGCTTGGTGTTGGTATTGCACAGTGTACAAATTTCTCTGGGTTTCAGTGCAAAATGGCCACATAGATACAGTCAAAATGAAACCAGATGGACTAAGTATTCTATTAGATATTTGTATTTTTAAACAGTCTCAACTGGTTGGGCAAGAGGAGTTGGGCAAGTTTGAGTATCTATTAAAGAACAATTTAGTCTTGGGTTTTTCCTGCATGAGTTTCAAGTGACATCTGTTCTAGGTGATAATTGCTACAGTCTCCCTCAGGCAGGTGGTATGAGGGTTGTAGTTCTTGAATTATGCCTTTCCTCTGGAAATTGAATTCGGATTGTTTTGCAATTTTAAATAAAACAAAACCAAAAGTATCAAAGTTATATCAAGTTTTGATATAGCTTGGGAGCAATTTTCTGCTTTTCCACAGAATGCTACCAGAAACAAGAAAGCTAAAGGGATTTGTCATTTCTACTGGCAATCTAGTTTTGCTATATAAACAATTTAAAATATAATGTGCTGTACGGTCTGGTAGCATGTGACATGACCATGGGGAGTGTTTACTTTTCACCTGTGGTCAGTCTTCCATCAGCCTGAATACTCTTAGGATTCAAGATGGAAAGACTGGAATCACATAACCTCTAAGCAATCATTCATCACTTGGCCAAACAATTGCTTCTGATTGAGCAAGCAAGAGTATTATTTATTGATAGAAGTAGTTGTAAAGAAACAATTTTGACATTGTCAAAGAAGCAGCTTAGGATTTAAATCATCTTACTACTCAGAATGCAAGGGAAAGTGTCTGTCTCTGTGTCTGTCTGTCTGTGTGTCATCTATCCTTCACTTCGTCTTTCTATCCATTTCTCTCACTGCTCCAAAATGGATTTAAAAGACTTAACAAATACTAATGTGTGCACATACGCACACATATTATTTGCCATGGAAAAGATAGGGAGATGATAGGTATATACATAAGGCATAGAAATAAGATTGGAAGACTGTATCCCAAAATGTTTTCTCTGCATTGTGAGATTATAGATTATTTTTGTTTTCTTGAGGTTTGCTATATTTCACAGTATTTCTGCAGTGAATGTATCATATTGTAATGCTATGATATAATAAAAAATATATATTTGGTTTTCATCCCTGGTTCCTGGTACAGAACTCCTAAAACCCTTATAAAATTTACAAAGTAGTAGGGATAATAGGAGCATCTTCTGTTAGAATATTTGTTCTTAGTACTTAGTTCCTGATGTAAGAGCTTCTAAGACTTTTTGGAGTCTCTGGAGTGGTAAGATTGTCTTTTTGTATACTAATGAGATGGAAGATGACTGGGGACTCCTGGATAGCTTCAGTTTGAGGAGTGGTCATCAGAAAGACTTAAGCATGACTGGAAGCTTGGAACTTTCAGACTGACTCACATACCCTGGGGAAGAGAGAGGGAATGAAGATTGAGTTAATAATTGATCATGCTTACATGATGAAGCCTTCATGAAAATCCCAAAACTAGATAGTTTGGGGAGCTTCTGGGTTGGTGAACACATTCATATGCTGGGAAGATGGCATACCCAACTCCACTGAGGTAGAACCTCCTGTACTTGGGACACTTTTGGACCTCATGCTATGTACCTCTTCATCTGGTGTTTCATTGATATACTTCATAATATCCTTCATAGTTAGCCACTAAATGTAAATGAAGTGTTTTACTGGGTTGTGTGAACCATTATAGCAAATTATCAAAGTGGAGGAAGGGAGGGGGTTGTAGAATTTGATTTGTCGTCAAGTTAGACAGGAATGTGGGTACCCTTAGCACCTAATATTTGCAACCAGAATCTGACATGGAGCAGTCTAGTGGGACTGAGCCCTGAACCTATGGGGTATGCACCAATTCTGGATAGTTAGTGTCAGAATTGAATTAAATTATAGAACATCCACTTGGTGTCCACAGAGAACTGGAGAATTGTTTGGTGTGGAAGACCCACATATTTGGTGATGGAACTGTTGTGAAAAGAGTAACAGCTCCTTTCATATACTTTAAATAAGAAAATAAGTGTTAAATAATAACTGGTTTTAAAAAAATAATCCTGATAGAATCTTGCTAAATAATGAATAGGAATGTGTTAAAAATTACATACACCCATTCAATAAAAGAAAAAAATTAAAGAAGAAAATAAGAATAAAGAAAAAGAAGAATAAAGAAATAAAGAAAATAATTCTTAATTCTTAATTCTTCCCATTCAATAAAAGAAAAAATTAAAGAAGAAAATAAGAATAAAGAAAATAAGAAAAGTAAGCTGAAAGAAAGACTGAGTTTACCTGCAAAGAGGCAGCCTATAAGTATGATATGCTTGGTGAAAAAGGGGCTTCAAATTGGTTATTGAGTTCTTGCTCCACTAACAAAACAGTGACACCATAACGGGTGATTGTCTCATGTGCCTGGGGCTTAAAATAAGTCAATTGCTCAGAAAAAGCAAGAGGATTTTTGGCTTTTGTATTGAAGACTGCTGTCTCTTAGGAGTCTTTTTGAGGAGCTTATTCAACGTGCACATAGATGTTTTGGAGGGCAGTCCTTTCAGGACTCAACGCCTAGGCATAGGGAAAGCAGCAGTGAGCCAGCTCACATGTCACCATGGCAGTTCTCCTGGCATGAGCATGTCCCTCCTGGCCCAGACTATCAGCACCTCTCACCTGGGTGGCTGTACCTGCCAGTGAACTCATTTCCCCATCTGCTCTCTGGCTTCCTTCCAAGTCATTCTATACATGGTAGCCAATGACCTTAAAAATTACACATCAGTGTTGTTAACTGGTTTTACCACTTCTGTTCTTTGACCCACTTCAGTACATTTCAACATGACAGTCAGAGTGACCTGAGAACTTAATTAGGTAATGAATCTCACTAGTCATAACCTTTCATTAACTTCAACCTCCTCTTCAGACAAAGACCAAAATCTTTACAGTGGCCTCCAAGGCCTTTGGTGATTGGACCTGGCCTTCTACCTTTCAACTTCATATCTCCCTCTTTCCTCTTTAGCCCTTCTTGACATAGTACATGTGCTGTGCTGCATGTCTTCCTCCTCCAGGCCCTTTGCACTTGCCATTCCCTGTGCAGGGAGGTGCCCTTCCTCATCTTTTTATACCTATTCGTCTTTCTTTCATTTACAATTCATCTCAAAAATCCAGCTCTTCCTTTTATAATTTCCTATAGGAGCGTATACTTTTCCTTCCAAGTACTCACCACAGTTTGTAGATTTATATTCATTTGTGCAATTGTCTCATCTGTGTTGGTCTTTCATCCCTAAACAGGAATTTTTTGCTCACCGTCATATCCCTTGTGGCCAGAGTGCTTGAGCTCATGATGAAAAATCAGTAAATAATTATTGAATGAGTGAATGAATGAATGAGTCTTAATGTTTTCACTGAAGGATCCTTCATCCACTTCTCTCACCCTTCTACTTTTAATCACTAGTTTAGAAGCAATAGTAAGAAGGAATTGGAAGGCTGGTCATTCCTTGCTCTGAAGTATCTTTCTCAACAGAATAGGGGTTGTGGGTTCCTGGGCAACTAAGGAAAGGTCCCAGAAAAACATAGCTAGTAACATCCTCCAGTCAAAACTTTGGATTTTGGATTCAACACTGTGTTTTCTGTTTATAGCCTTAGCTGCTTTTGGAGTAGGAACAGTTTGCCTCTGTTCTATCTCCATCTCAGTGCAATTATCCCAGTCTTGAGATTATCTCAGTTTTAAAGGAAGAGAGGCATGAATTCTAATATTGCATTGAAGTCATATCAAGAGTTCTTGCAGGAAAAAGAAACATGAATTAATTTGGTGGGATTTTGTGAGGGTGAACAATGGAGGTTGAAAAACGTATGTAAAAACATTGGTGAATTTTTGAAAAAACCATATTTTTCCGAGTATTGACTTGTTCAATTTTAAGCATGGAATTTGGTCATATTCCACTGCTGCTTCTGTTTTTTCTTTTTTATTTCAACCTATGACTGGAGAAATTTTTGTATCAGGGATCAAAATCTAATTTTAAACCTCCAAATGTATCTCTGAATATTAGATGACAAGATGGTGTATCATATTTGTAAGGACTTCCTGTGGGAACATGACTGTTCAGCTGCAGTTAACGATCCTTGCAATTCTGTTCAAAACCACTTTTTTTTTTTTTGGACTGACATTATCTTCAATCTTATAGTTGAGCTTTTTTTGGCTCATTCCATGTTTGCAAAATAGCTATTTGGTTTATTAGTTTGGCCATTTTGCTTATTAAATCATCTTGAACCCATGGAGGTATTCTTAAGATATCTTTAAAGGAGATCTTTCTAAATTTTGAAATAAATCTTTCATTGCATATATGCCATGTAACAGGGATGATTTATTTTGCAATACTTAGGAGAAATAGACTAGAATTAATATCATCAACATAAGACATACCTTGTTATTACCAACCCTTAGTTTATTATTTCTCTAAATGGGAGAAAAGATATGATGTTGGGAGTAGGGGAAAGAAGTGGAGGGGAAGAGTGGAAAGGCACTACATAAAAGTTGGTAGAGAAAAAGAGGGAGGAATTAGGGCAATTACACAGTATTGGGAAAGAAAGCCTTAAATACTGAGGTCTGGAACAGGAAATCTCCAACCATTTATTCAATAAAGAATTCCTGATTATGTAATAGATAGGCACTATGCTGGTAAATCTAGAAGTAGAGAAAAAAAGATCAAGGTCCCCATCTTCATGAAGCTTACAGTGTATTAAAAGAAATAGACACTAAACAAATACAAGTAAGTACACACTTGCAAATTATGTTTTTAAAAATCCAAGAGAGGGGATCCCTGGGTGGCTCAGTGGTTTAGCGCCTGCCTTTGGCCCAGGGCGCGATCCTGGAGTCCCGGGATCGAGTCCCACATCAGGCTCCCGGCATGGAGTCTGCTTCTCCCTCCTCCTGTGTCTCTGCCTCTCTCTCTCTGTCTATCATGAATAAATAAATAAATAAATCTTAAAAAAAAAATCCAAGAGATTTAATAAGATTGAAAGATGTGAGGAGAAGCCAGGGAAAGTTTTTCTATTAAAGCAGTTTTAACGTGAAAACTAAAAGATGATTCAGAGCTGGCTAACTACAGAGGGAAAAGAGCATTTCTTTTTTTTTTCTTTAATTTATTTTGTATTGGTGTTCAATTTACCAACATACAGAATAACACCCAGTGCCCATCACCCATTCACTCCCACCCCCCGCCCTCCTCCCCTTCCACCACCCCTAGTTCGTTTCCCAGAGTTAGGAGTCTTTATGTTCTGTCTCCCTTTCTGATATTTCCCACACATTTCTCCCTTCCGTTATATTCCCTTTCACTATTATTTATATTCCCCAAATGAATGAGAACATATAATGTTTGTCCTTCTCCGATTGAATTACTTCACTCAGCATAATACCCTTCAGTTCCATCCACGTTGAAGCAAATGGTGGGTATTTGTCATTTCTAATGGCTGAGTAATATTCCATTGTATACATAAACCACATCTTCTTTATCCACTCATCTTTCGATGGACACTGAGGTTCCTTCCACAGTTTGGCTCTTGTGGCCATTGCTTCTATAAACATCGGGGGGCAGGTGTCCCGGTGTTTCATTGCATCTGTATCTTTGGGGTAAATCCCACCGTGCGATTGCTGGGTCGTAGGGCAGCTCTATTTTTAACTCTTTGGGGAACCTCCACACAGTTTTCCAGAGTGGCTGCACCAGTTCACATTCCCACCAACAGTGTAAGAGGGTTCCCTTTTCTCCACATCCTCTCCAACATTTGTGGTTTCCTGCCTTGTTAATTTTCCCCATTCTCACTGGTGTGAGGTGGGATCTCATTGTGGTTTTGATTTGTATTTCCCTGATGGCAAGTGATGAGGAGCATTTCCTCATGTGCATGTTGGCCATGTCTATGTCTTCCTCTGAGAGATTTCTCTTCATGTCTTTTGCCCATTTCATGATTGGATTGTTTGTTTCTTTGGTGTTGAGTTTAATAAGTTCTTTATAGATCTTGGAAACTAGCCCTTTATCTGATATGTCATTTGCAAATATCTTCTCCCATTCTGTAGGTTGCCTTTTAGTTTTGTTGACTGTATCCTTTGCTGTGCAAAAGCTTCTTATCTGGATGAAGTCCCAATAGTTCATTTTTGCTTTTGTTTCTTTTGCCTTCGTGGACGTATCTTGCAAGAAGTTACTGTGGCCGAGTTCAAAGAGGGTGTTGCCTGTGTTCTCCTCTAGGATTTTGATGGAATCTTGTCTCACATTTAGATCTTTCATCCATTTTGAGTTTATCTTTGTGTATGGTGAAAGAGAGTGGTCTAATTTCATTCTTCTGCATGTGGATGTCCAATTTTCCCAGCTCCATTTATTGAAGAGACTGTCTTTCTTCCAATGGATAGTCTTTCCTCCTTTATCGAATATTAGATGACCATACATTTCAGGGTCTACTTCTGGGTTAAAAACATATTATGAACAGCTATACGCCAATAAATTAGGCAATCTAGAAGAAATGGACGCATTCCTGGAAAGCCACAAACTACCAAAACTGGAACAGGAAGAAATGGAAAACCTGAACAGGCCAATAACCAGGGAGGAAATTGAAGCAGTCATCAAAAACCTCCCAAGACACAAAAGTCCAGGGCCAGATGGCTTCCCAGGGGAATTCTATCAAACGTTTAAAGAAGAAATCATACCTATTCTACTAAAACTGTTTGGAAATATAGAAAGAGATGGAGGACTTCCAAATTCGTTCCATGAGGCCAGCATCACCTTAATTCCAAAACCAGACAAAGACCCCACCGAAAAGGAGAATTACAGAACAATATCCCTGATGAACATGGATGCAAAAATTCTCAACAAGATACTAGCCAATAGGATCCAACAGTACATTAAGAAAATTATTCACCATGACCAAGTAGGACCCTTTATCCCCGGGACACAAGGCGGGTTCAACACCCGTAAAACAATCAATGTGATTCATCATATCAGCAAGAGAAAAACCAAGAACCATATGATCCTCTCATTAGATGCAGGAAAGCATTTGACAAAATACAGCATCCATTCCTGATCAAAACTCTTCAGAGTGTAGGGATAGAGGGAACATTCCTCAACATCTTAAAAGCCATCTACGAAAAGCCCACAGCAAATATCATTCTCAATGGGGAAGCACTGGGAGCCTTTCCCCTAAGATCAGAAACAAGACAGGGATGTCCACTCTCACCACTGCTATTCAACATAGTACTGGAAGTCCTAGCCTCAGCAATCAGACAACAAAAAGACATTAAAGGCATTCAAATTGGCAAAGAAGAAGTCAAACTCTCCCTCTTCGCCGATGACATGATACTCTACATAGAAAACCCAAAAGCCTCCACCCCAAGATTGCTAGAACTCATACAGCAATTTGGTAGCATGGCAGGATACAAAATCAATGCCCAGAAATCAGTGGCATTTCTATACACTAACAATGAGACTGAAGAAAGAGAAATTAAGGAGTCAATCCCATTTACAATTGCACCCAAAAGCATAAGATACCTAGGAATAAACCTAACCAAAGAGGTAAAGGATCTATACCCTAAAAACTATAGAACACTTCTGAAAGAAATTGAGGAAGACACAAAGAGATGGAAAAATATTCCATGCTCATGGATTGGAAAAGAGCATTTCAAGTGAAAGAAACAAGTGAATTGCATGGTGCCTTTAAGAAATTGAAAGGAGGTTAATGTGGCTAGTGCAGAGGACAAGGGGCAAACGAGGTGTGTTTGTTGGCCATGTGGGGATAAAGGGCTTAGTTTCTCCTTCATGTGATGTGGAAGGTACCTAGGAATTTAAAGTTGGGAGTGGCATGATCAGATTTGATTTTTAAGATCACTCTGGGTAAAGGCTGGGGAATGGATAAGGAGGACTAGAGAAGTAATGGGAATATTTTTAAAATAAACGACTGTGAGATACAAAAGGCCACTTGCCCTAATCTTCCATATCTGCCTGTCCCTGATGCCTAGGACAACTTCCTTTGGGTTGACATACAAAGACTTTCTAATGTGTTTTGGGATGGGGTGACAAACCATTGTTAGGCATCCTAAGATGAAGAAATCAGTCTTCTTACAAACAGAGTATATGAGTACACTATTTTAAAGAGGACCTATTGTAGTTTTGGCTCTACTCAAGTTGATTATCAGTGTTTTTTTGTTGTTTTTTTTTGGAGGGGAGCAATGATACAGATTGGGATACTTGAGGGCCTCAACTATATATCTATAGTGTTTTATCTCCTTAAGAAAAAGGGTCTGAAGCAAATGTGGCAAAATGTTAAGCTTTAACAAACTGAATGGTAAGTTACATTTGTGATTGTTAAGTGATTTTCTATCCTTGTTTCCATTAAATATTTAATAACTAAAATAACCTTTGAGATTTCTTCAAAGGAAACTTAATAAGGAATGCTCATTTTATATGACTACAGCTATAAAGGAAGTACATATATGAATGCCTGCAAATGCCATGTTTAAAGCCCCTAATTTTATAAAATATTACAAATATTTTAATATTAAGTTTTTGAGTCTTTTTATTTCTTATATGTATTATCTTCAATCTGGATGAAATATATTATTGTTGGTAGACAGTAATATGGGTCTGGAATAAGCTGGAAGATATACACAGTTACCTAGTTCTTCGTAAGAAATTAGCAAGTTACTTCGATGTTTCCCTTTCCTTGGGTAAGAAAAAAGGCATCCAAGTCCCATTGTCTTTCATTGTTAATCTCTTTCCATTGCTTTAAGCATCAGAAGTTCTTCTCATTTATTTTTTGAGCACAAAGCAGATGGAATATATGATTAAAGTAACACTTAAAAAAGTATTTTTTTAGATTGCATTTTTTCATAATCCTATACCGTAGAGACTTTAAATCCTTGAAAGGACAGCTCATGTATATACTCCATTTGGTCTTGAAGATCAGCAGATGACATTAGAGGTTTGTTCAGATTGCCCAGACTTGATGTTTATCTTAATATTAGTGGCACTAGAAATAGAAATGCCAAACATGGAAGCTTCCAGAAGAGCTTCCAAAGAGCTTCTCACTTTTGCAGCAGCAGCCAGTCACCTCATTCCTCTCACTTTTGGTTCTACTTTAAAGGCCCAAGTGTTAGCTTTTTAAATAATGATACCAAGCTGCCTGAAGCTAATATCCCTTGTGGTCAGGGGAGATTTTGGCATTAAAGCAAACATCATCAATTTTTTAAGAAATGGAAATGAGTTACAGATGTGGAGAACTGTAAAGGCTCATGTGTGCTGGGCTTCAGTCTATCTGAAACTGGGGACATTTTAAATGAAAATCAGTTAAAAAATAAAGTTCCTCTGGGGAGAGGAAACATTCCCCCTTTCCTAACCTTTACCCTGAATATCCTGTTGATATGAAGACAAGATCAACTTCACCAATGACACGATGAGCAGTGACTTGTTAAAGGGAATCCAGAATTATCAGGTAAGAACTTGCATTTATCTATTTAGACTAAAACCCACATTTACTTCTGTTGGGACTCAGGACATGCTACTCCAAAATATGGTATGTTTGCATATTGAATATTTTAAGCTGAAGGAGTTTGAGAAAACAGCAGAAGCAAGAAGATTACTCTGACCTTCTCCTTGGCCTTCTTCCCTGAAACAGATCATAAACGCTCTTGTGAGAGGTGTCCTCCCTATACCTGGAGAAAAGGAGCATCCTTATCTCCAAAGACAAAAAAGTACTGAGAAGAATCTGAAAAAACAGGCCTTTCTGTTTCCGCAGTTTATACATTTACCTTATATTCTCTGATCTATCATATTTCTATACAACTACCCACTCTTCATCAAACCTAGCATAAAAATACTCAGGTCTGTTTCCTTCTGAAGGCTCCAGAGTCACTTAGAAACTTAATGTTCAGTAAATTTATATGCTTTTCTCCTGTTAATATGTCTTTGTCAGTTTAATTTTCAGATCTAGTAAGGAATCCTAAGAAGGTTAAGGAAAACTTTTCTTTCCCTACACTTTTCTCTTACTATGAGAAACTTCAGAATTAAAAAAAAAATTGATGCATGGCAAATTGAACACTTACAATAAAGTATCTCCCTCCCCTTTCCTTTTCCTCAGCAATATTTAAATGAGAGTTTTGGAAGAAAAAAATAACCATAATTTTTCTTAAATTTTCATTTAATAGTTGATAGAATACCTATTTTACAATTTTACTTGTTTTTTTTTAAAGGAACCATGACTTTTTGGTGCTGTACGTAGTTGCAAAGAACAATATTGGTATTTCTTTTGTAATTACAATTATTAATTATTAGTAGATGAGGAACTTACTGCCAATTGGTATATTGAGTCACATTCCCAATGTTATTTTAAACATGTCCATATATGAAGCTGAATTGTTTTCTTTCTAAATAGAATTTTGTGGTAGATAATTTTCTAATAGGAATAAAGTACCCATTTAAAAAGAAAGATCTAGATTTGTGTAACAAGTCCTCAGAAGCAGGCAGGACTGTGTTCTGATGCCATTAATTACTTCTGATTATTAAACTGCTGTATTCATGCTAATTGCTAAATCCCATGGGATCTCACTAAGATGAGATATGGCCCAGAATAGACAATAAAACCCCAGATCAGCAGAGGTAGTGATTTTAACATCTTGAAGGCCATATTTAAAGATATGTTATAGTCATGATGTTAAGTTAGTAGAGGCAGACACCAATCATTAATGAATAACTGATCTGGGGAGCACCCTGCCTTGATGAAGGAAGTTAACCTGTTTGTTTTCCCTTGAGGTCCCTTCTAACCTCAGGGTATCACAGATTCCACTTCTAGATATCCTCGGGAAGAATTAAGCTGAAAACTGAGTAATTACGATTTTAAATTTTACTTTCTTTCATTTTACTTACATAATGGAGACAAAACCGTTTGTCTTCACTTGACTCCTGTGCTTCTGAGCGTGCATTGATGAAGAAAGACATTATAAGAGAAGAAGACTGAAAGACACGGAGGGAAGGATAGCAGGACAGAGAGTTAAACCAAAGGCAAAGAAAGAGGGATGCAGTGAGAAAGAGAGACAGCTTTAGAGAATGAGGAAGAGGGAATGGCATGTGAAAATGGTTGTGATCATTTTTCCAAGTAGAAACATACTGTGTTTGAAAAACCATCCAAAGCTCAACCTGTGCTCTAAATAGATGCCCATGTAGGCAAAGGTTTCTGAGAAAAGGTTTTCTGAGAAAGAGAACAGTAGAAGTGAGTTGGGGGTTTGCACAGTACTGACCGAATCAAATCTCCCAGTTGGGCCCAAGAGAAACTTGGCTTGTGATCAGTAGATGATCAAATAAATTCCTTGAAATCACCTGCAAAGGCACCAAACAGAAATCCTGGTGATGCTTCCTCTAGGAGTCAGCCATCATATAAGAACCTTTCCAAAGTGGCATCATTTTAGAAAACGCATTACTGAAATTGGGCATGATTAAATGGAAGCAAGTCTCTTGTTTGGTTTTATTAAAATGAGTTTATCTCTTGAAACAGATCCATTTCCCATTTCTCACTATCTTATCAGAGGATGCCTTTGCAGTGGGAACCAAGTGCTCCCTTTCCAATTTAATGGGAAATCAAAAGTGCAGAGCCACCTGCACAGACAAAATCAACAACTCTGAAGGATGACCCTTCAGCAGAAATGCATTATGGGGCAGGCCATGTGTTTTCCTGAAACTCACATTTTAACCCCAGCATGGTTCCCTGTGCTTTATCTTAGTAAGATCCCAGCTTATGTTGTACCTTACATGGTGTGAACGGTGGGCAAACAGCAATTGTCAGAGCTCAGGTTTCTCTAAGACCTCATGTTCTCAAAGTGGATATTATAGGTGTAAAGACCAGTGAAGTTGATAATGAAATAGCAAGTATTCCTTTAGGATTTTGATGTCAGAGAAAGGAACTCATCGTCTCTGTTGCCAAGAAGCTGTCAAATATGCCTTAATTATGATTAATAACATACACATACCTGAGAGGATTTTTTTCTCTCTCTCATGCTGACTTTCTTAAAATGCCTCTTGCTAAATATTATCTCAGGGTCCAATACAGCTATAGTTCTAGGGACAAACTGGATGGTGTCTCTGTATGTTGCACCATTTATAAAACATGAGTACTTGGCTAAACAAGGCAGATTCTGACATCTCTTTGTGTATATTTCTTTTATTTGCAGTTGCTAGTTTTACAGTGAAAAAAAGTGTTTTGAGTTGATAAGTTTAATCTTTCCCTAAGTGAACTGACTTTAAGGCAAATCAGTAAATATTCTCTATCGTTTGTTCTTGAAGAGGATGACAATCATGCTTTAGAACTGAGCAGTTTTATTTTTAGAGGAGGAAAGTAGGGAATAATTATGATATCTATGTAGGGAGTTGAGAAAGAAGCACATATTAACTGTGAATTATGGCTAAACGAATGTAAGAGAGGTGTCTTGATAGTTGTAGTCTCGGATACAACACAGGTCAGTGATAATCGCAAAAAACACGGATGAAATGTTTTCACAAATGAAAACCATTTGTGGTAGAGTCCTATGAAATGATGTATAGTTCGTGTTATTTAGACAGAAAGTAAATTCAGAACTATATATGTTGAAAGAGGGTTTTAGAAAGAATTATCTATGAATTTTGTACAGGTTTTTAACTTTTTCTTTAATCTAGATATATCTTTTGCTTCTCCTTGTTAACATTCCTGGAGTGTTTTATATTTGCAAAGTGCGTTATTCTGTTTTACTAGTTATTCCCAGTGCTAATACATACCTGACATCATTTTATTGTTTAGGTAAAGTTAACAGGGCTCAGAATTCAGCAAGTTGATGGCTCCATCTCTGACTTAATTAGACAGTTTAAGCTCTAATTGGCTGGTGTTAATCAATCAATTAGAGAGTTGCACATTCACTCATTGGGAATTGTGGGAGCAGTTGATGTAGTTGGTGCCAGATACTCCAGGAGAAATTGCTTATTCAAAAAAGAACTACACATTGTAAAGGGCCCAAGTGGTGGGTATCCATGAATGCCTGGCCAGGGATGGCATGCATCTCAACCTTTCCTGTGTGCAGAGTTTCAGGAGAAGCAGATTGTCCTGGAGCATCATGCTAGAGAAAGAAACGTGTTAGAATTGTGTTTCCTCATCAAGTTGGAGATCAGGGAGACTGTCAGCTATAACAAAAGCTGCCTTGCAGAGGGGAGCAAAGGCAAGCCTGAATTCTTAGATATGTTGGTGAGGCTGCTGCGTGATCATGCATAGTAGAATGTAGGCACCAGAGCCAGCAGAACCACTCCAATTCTCATTAGTTGGGCCGTGAGTTCCTCAACTATTGTAACTCATGCATCTGTGTGTCCCTCACAGTGTATATTCCTAGGCCTCATGTGCAGGAATTACTGAAAAATTACTGAATAAACATATGAAAACACTCCAATAGTGGATAACCACTGCTAGAAACATGTATATATTTTCAAAGTCAGTTTTATGCACTTGTGAAAAAGAAGCTATTTCCTTTCTTAAATTATTTGTTTTCTTCTTTTTTTTTAAATATTTTATTTATTCATAAGAGACACACAGAGGCAGAGACATAGGCAGAGGGAGAAGCAGGCTCCCTGTGGGGAGCCTGATGCAGTACTCAATCCCAGGACCCCAGGATCACCACCTGAGCCAAAGACAGGTGCTCAACTACTGAGCCATCCAGGTGCCCAAATTATTTGTTTTCAATTTAGAAACTCAATGTGTACTATTTAATGTTTAATATCTATTTCATGAATGGTCATCTATCTTATTCTACTTTTTTCTCTGACCTTGGTTTTAAGCCGTGTCCTAAGTCAACCCTTCCCTGCTGAGACTATTGTGCAAGAATGTGCTGCATCTCTCCATACAGGGATCAGGATCAACTCTCAGAGCATCCAATTTGACGGGATTATGGATATTTGGTTGCACAAATACTGATGCATATGAAAAAAAGCCAACCATGACATAATGCTCAAAAATTTTAAAAATTTTATTTAAATTCAATTATTAGTTTCAGAGGTAGAATTCAGTGATTCATCAGTTGTACACAACACCCAGTGCTCATTACTTCAAGGGCCCTCCTTAATGCCCATCACCCACGTCCCCTCCAGCAACCTTCAGTTTGTTCCCTATAGTTAAGAATTTCTTATGGTTTGCTTCCCTCATTTTCATCTTATTTTATTTCTCCCTCCTTTCCCCTATGTTCATCTGTTTTGTTTCTTAAATTCCACATATGTATGAAATCATATGGTATTTGTCTTTCTCTGACCTATTTCTCTTAGCTTAGTATCCCCTAGTTCCATATGTGTTGTTACAATGGCACTATTTAATTTTTTGATGGCTGAGTAATATTCCAGTGTGTGTATGTGTGTGTGTGTGTGTGTGTGTGTACACACATACACATATATTTCCATCTTTATCCATTCATCTGTTGATGGACATCTGGACTCTATCCATAGTTTGGCTATTGTGGACATTGCTGCTATAAACATTGGAGTGTATGTGCCCCTTTGAATCACTATATATGCTTTGAATGCAAAGGATAATAGTAGTGCAATTCCTAGGTTGTGGAATAGCTCTATTTTTAATTTTTTGAGGAACCTCCATACTATTTTCCAGAATGGCTGCACCAGTTTGCATTCCCACCAGCAGTGTAAGAGGGTTACCCTTTCTCCATCAACATATATTGTTTCCTAAGTTGTTAACTTTAGCCATTCTGACTGTAGGAAGTGGTATCTCATTGTGGTTTTGATTTGTTTTTCCCTGACGCTGAGTGATATCGATAATGCTCTTAAGTTTTGTAGATAGATAATGGCTTCCTGCAGCTTTATTGTGTATTTTCTCCACCTCTGTGAATGTTCTACAATTTTCTTAATAAGAAGTTAAATAAAAGAATCAGCCACATAACTTCTGTTCTCACCTTGTACAATACATAGACTTGTAAGCTGTCAGATACTCTGCAGGCCATTTAGTCCCTACTCTTACTACTTACTACTTTGCTGAAAAGGAAACTAAGGGCATGACGTTAAAGAACTTTCAAAGCTTCCTTGTAACAGGGCTGATGCAAGAATTCAATCACTGTAAGGGACTTATTTTTCATTGCCTTGGCTATTTCTAAGATGGTACTTTGGGTGTTACCTGGAATGTGTGAGTAAACAGGTTGTTGAGGAAGCATTCTAATCACCATTGCAACCCTGTGGTTGTACCACACAGCCTGAGGCAGTATAATGCTAAATAAATCCAGAAGTCACCATTAGCCTAAATATCCAGATAATTGAGGAAGATAGTTTTTTTTTAATTAATTTTTATTGGTGTTCAATTTACCAACATACAGAAAAACACCCAATGCTCATCCCGTCAAGTGTCCACCTCAGTGCCCGTCACCCATTCCCCTCCAACACCCGCCCTCCTCCCCTTCCACCACCCCTAGTTCGTTTCCCCGAGTTAGGAGTCTTTATGTTCTGTCTCCCTTTCTGACATTTCCCAACATTTCTTTTCCCTTCCTTTATATTCCCTTTCACTATTATTCATATTCCCCAAATGAATGAGAACATACACTGTTTGTCCTTCTCCGATTGACTTATTTCACTCAGCATAATACCCTCCAGTTCCATCCACGTTGAAGCAAATGGTGGGTATTTGTCGTTTCTAATTGCTGAGTAATATTCCATTGTATACATAAACCACATCTTCTTTATCCATTCATCTTTCGATGGACACCGAGGCTCCTTCCACAGTTTGGCTATTGTGGCCATTGCTGATAGAAACATCGGGGTGCAGGTGTCCCGACGTTTCATTGCATCTGAATCTTTGGGGTAAATCCCCAACAGTGCAATTGCTGGGTCGTAGGGCAGCTCTATTTTTAACTCTGAGGAACCTCCACACAGTTTTCCAGAGTGGCTGCACCAGTTCACATTCCCACCAACAGTGTAAGAGGGTTCCCTTTTCTCCACATCCTCTCCAACATTTGTTGTTTCCTGCCTTGTTAATTTCCCCCATTCTCACTGGTGTGAGGTGGGATCTCATTGTGGTTTTGATTTGTATTTCCCTGATGGCAAGTGATGCAGAGCATTTTCTCATGTGCATGTTGGCCATGTCCATGTCTTCCTCTGTGAGATTTCTCTTCATGTCTTTTGCCCATTTCATGATTGGATTGTTTGTTTTTTTGGTGTTGAGTTTAATAAGTTCTTTATAGATTTTGGAAACTAGCCCTTTATCTGATATGTCATTTGCAAATATCTTCTCCCATTCTGTAGGTTGCCTTTTAGTTTTGTTGACTGTATCCTTTGCTGTGCAAAAGCTTCTTATCTTGATGAAGTCCCAATAGTTCATTTTTGCTTTTGTTTCTTTTGCCTTCGTGGATGTATCTTGCAAGAAGTTACTGTGGCCGAGTTCAAAGAGGGTGTTGCCTGTGTTCTCTTCTATGATCTTCTATGATTTTGATGGACTCTTGTCTCACATTTAGATCTCTCATCCATTTTGAGTTTATCTTTGTGTATGGTGAAAGAGAGTGGTCCAGTTTCATTCTTCTGCATGTGGATGTCCAATTTTCCCAGCTCCATTTATTGAAGAGACTGTCTTTCTTCCAATGGATAGTCTTTCCTCCTTTATCGAATATTAGATGACCATACATTTCAGGGTCCACTTCTGGGTTCTCTATTCTGTTCCATTGATCTATGTGTCTGTTTTTGTGCCAGTACCACACTGTCTTGATGACTACAGCTTTGTAGTACAACCTGAAATCTGGCATTGTGATGCCCCCAGCTATGGTTTTCTTTTTTAAAATTCCCCTGGCTATTTGGGGTCTTTTCTGATTCCACACAATTCTTAAAATAATTTGTTCTAACTCTCTGAAGAAAGTCCATGGTATTTTGATAGGGATTGCATTAAACGTGTAAATTGCCCTGGGTAACATTGACATTTTTACAATATTAATTCTGCCAATCCATGAGCATGGAATATTTTTCCATTTCTTTGTGTGAGGAAGATAGTTTTTTAATGTGGTCATGAATTTCCTTCTACTTGATTTTGGGATTTTAGATTAATTTAGTTTCTAACAGCAGAAAGTCTCTATATGATTAGCCCCTAGCAACCCCTCTCTCTGAGCACTTCTGACATGTTCCTCCTCATTCATTACAGTGCAGCTCTCCTGGCTTTTCTGACCCTCCAGTATGCCATGATTGTTCCCACCTGCCAGCCTCTTTGGACTTATTTCCTCTTCCTGGAATTCTTCTTCCATCTCTTTGCAAGTCTGAGTCCCTCTCGTTATTATCATTATTTTAAATAAATTTTATTTTTTGAAGCAGAGTTAGGTTCACAGCAAAACTGAGTGGAAGATACAGAGATTTTCCAGATACCTCCTACCTCACAAGCAGAGCATCCCCATCATCAACATCCCCCACCAGAGTGGTGAATTTGTTACAATCAATTAATTTATACTGACACATCATTATGATCCAAAGACCATAGTTCACAGTAGAGTTCACTCTTGGCATTGTATATCTTGTGGGTTTGGACAAATGTGTAATGATATGAGTAATATTAAGTGATATAATGATATCTGCTGTTAAGGTATCATATAGAGTAGCTTCACTGTCCTAAAAACCCTCTGTATTCTGCCTATTTATCCATCCTCTCTTCCCTCCAACACTTGCTCATTATTTTTTAAATCTGTGTTCATATATTACCTTCTCAAGACCTTCATGAGCAGCCTAGCCAAAATAGCAACCTCATCTTACCCTAGTCTTTTTCTACCACTTCTGTTTTCTTTACAGCATTTGCTAACACCTACAATTATATCAATTTGGTCACATGTTTTTTTTCCTACCTCTGTCTGTAAGATCCTCGAGTGGAATATATTGTTTATCCCTCTATCCCCCAGGTCCTAGAATGTTGCCTGGCTTATGGTAGATCCTCAGTGAATATTTGTGGGATGTATGCATCCACTGAATTTCTTCATTGTGTCAAGAACTGTACTGGTGATACCAACATGAGTTAGGCACAGCCTCTTTTCTAAAGGAGCTTATGATTTAGAGGGGGAACTTAGTCACATTTATAATATAATTTGATAAGTACAATGATTAGACATCATGCTATGAGATTCAAGTGAAGGACTATGTAACTACACTGGGAGAATCAAAGAAACTTTCCTAGAGGAAATAATACTTGACTAAAACTTTAACAATAAGGAGGACTTACGCTGAAGAATAGATACTGTCACTCTCCTACTCTATCTCCTTGGCATTCACCATTTGGATGCTCCCAGACCCCAATACTTCTGATTTGTCTGAGAGCTTTCTCTTGCTCTCAAGAGAACAGGCTGAAAGTGCTGGAGAGTTAAATACCTTCTAGGAGAAGCCCACTAATAGGAAAAGGTAATCAATACTCGGCTTCCTTGCCCTTTGGGGAAGTGGGTCATCCAAGGTACATTCATGATCTCTTAGAGATCCCCAGGGGGATAGAATTTCAGTTGCTTATAGTTTGGGCTCACTGTTGCATTCCTACTCTTCCCTTGTCTCACATCCCCAGTCCCCCACCTGTGTTTCCTGGGGTCACCTTTAAAATAAGTTACCTTACCTCAAATGCTTGCTTCAGGTTCTGATCCTAAGAGCATCCAACTTAGGACATATGGCAAAGAAAAAAGAACCAGGGTATTCTGGGACAAAGACAGTGGCTTATATTAATGCCCAGAGCTGGAAAAGAGCCTGAAATATTTAGAGAATAATGAGAAACTACTTTGGATTGATTGTGAGGCGAGTGGCAGGGAATAGCAGGAGAGGAGGCTGAAAAATATTACACTGGCTTATTTGCCTTTTGTCTAAATTTTTCTAAAAATAGTGGTGACTGATTTGCACTCTTCTACCAATAGTCCTCCCTATGTGAACAGGAAAGAAATATTTCTGTGTATACAAAATTTTATATATATATATATGTGTATATATATATATATTTTAAGATGGGCTTTTTAAAAAAAAGATTTTATTTATTTATTAGAGAGAGAGAGAGAGAGCGCGCGCAGGAGAGTGCCAGATGGAGAAGCAGGCTCCATGCAGGGAGCCTGATGTGGGACTCTATCCTGGGTCTCCAGGATCACGCCCTGGGCTGAAGGCGGCGCTAAACCGCTAAGCCACTGGGGCTACCTGGGCTTTTTTTTTTTTTTTTTATAAGTGTTGAAATCTACAGTTTTGGAATAGAGCATAAGTACCTGGTTTATGCTGGAAATTATAATCTTGTTCTCCTTCAGACTCATCTTCTCATCAAATGTACTAATTAGACACAGAGCAGTAGTACAGGTGAATCATAGTTTTATATGTGAAGTCAAAATGAGAACAAAAATCAGTCAATACAAAATAATTTGTACCTTGATCTGGAGTTTTCAAATAAAGACCTGAACAGTCTGTCAGGAATAAAATGGCTTGTGCCTGAGTCTTCCCCTGCTGCCCAACAGATTTGATGGGAAGAAACTATCTGTGACTTCCAAAATGTTTTTGGTCCCCACATCCCTGACCTCATGCATTTTTCGAAGGGGAATCTTCAGAGAAACCCATGCTACATTTAACTTTGGGATCTCTCTTGTGGGCTTGTGTCTAACCAGACAGAGCCAATCTGAATATTTCCTGCATGCTAAGCAGACCATTGTCAGCCGCTTCCTCTAGGCTAGATTGTTATAAATGCTGTTTATGATCCTGCTATGACAACTGTGAAGGACATGGCAAAGAATTTATCACAGGATTATTCATCCACCAGCAGAATACCTAATAAGATTCTAAATGACCCAAGATGATAATAAGATCTAGCTTGTAGCAATAAGGTATTAATAAACTGCTTTTTTCAATAAGGGAGAGTCCTGGCATCATTACCCTGACATATTTGTTTTGCTTATATTTTGCGAACAAAGTAGGGCTGCTGGATTGAATAGTAAATTTATAAAAACCCCTGATGTATGAAAAATACAACCCACATGAAGTGGAACCCATAGGTTAAAGTCAAGAGCATGGTGTTTGCCTATGACATCCGAGAGCCAGACTCCCAAGCCATCGATTCTAATTGTTCCGTGCCATTTGCCTTTGTATTTAAAAATTATATAAGAATAATATATTGCCCGCTGTTGACCACAAGGCCATAATTCAAATGAAGAAATTTAGTAAAATCATAAACCAAGAAAATGCAGTGTAGATGAATAATGGATGAAGCAGGAACAGGAACACTGAATTCAAAATGAAATCTGGGATTCTGCTGCATGTTCCTGTTTTGAAAATAAAACTAGTATTAAGTTAATTTAAAAAATGAATCCTGTTCATTGTCACTCAGCTATTCCTAGGGAAGAAAATAGCAGAGATTCAAGAACCTGTTATTAAGGAATTTTCAAATAGCAGAAGCTGTAAAAGTGAGATGTAACTCCACACTGGCCTGATTCTACCTTTCTGCTTGGACAAGGCCCAAAAAGCTGAAAATACTTTTACTTCTCATTTCCAGGAAAGTAACCTTGTTGTGCCTTGGATGGTGTTCTCTAGTGGATTAAATTGAAATCAACAATATTCTTTGTATATTGAGTTATAATGTATATACGATAAAATAAGCAGTGTCTGAGAGTATATAGTTTGAAGAATTTGACAATTAAATTCTTGTGTAACTGTTAACTCGAAACAAGTTATATAACATTTTCATCTCCTGAGAAAGTTCCCTTGTGCTTCATACCAGTCAGCATCTTCCCCTTGTTCAGCCCTGGCAACCATTTTTCTGACCTCTTTCCCATGGGTTAGATTTGCTTATTATTGAACTTCATGTAAATGGAAACATATAGAATAGTCTTTTGTGTCATTTTTCACACAACATAATGTTTCTGAGATTAATTTATGTCATGCATATCAATTCTTCATTCCTTTCTGTTGTATGAATATGTCACATTGTATTTATCCATTCTTTTGTTGATGGACATTTGGTGGTTCCCAGTTTGGGACCATTATGAATAAAACTGCTATGAACATTTATGTACCAGTCTTTTTGTTAACTCAGAATGGATCATGACCTAGATATGAAAATTAAAACTATACAACTTCTAGAAGAAAATAAATAGAATCTTCACAACCCTAGAGATAGGCAAAATTTTCCTAGATTAAATACCAAAAGCATGAACTGTAAAATAAACAACCAATAAATTGGACTTCATCTATATTTAAAACTTCTGCTCTTCATGTAAAAGCATCTTTTGTGGACCTATGTTTTCATTTGTCTTAATTAACAGCCTAGGGATGGGCTAACTAGGTCATAAAGTAGATATAGGTTTTATTGTATAAGAAGCTGCCAAATGGTTCCCCAAATTACCCATTTTGCATTCCCACCAAGAATGTGGAACAGAGTTTTAGGTGCTCTGTGCCCTTGCCAACACTCAGTATTGTACATTTTATTTTAGCCATTCTGGTGGGTTTGAAATGACAGCCAACCGGTAGTTTTCTCTATAAGCAAAAATGACCAAAAGGTAAAATGACCAAATAGGTAGATTGGCAGCTGTGATCGGATTTTTGTTTAGTTCGGAATCACAATTTGCCACATTCCCTTTTGTGTGAAGGCCACAGGAAATTTTGATCATTGCATTTTACACTGTCAAGTCATCTTCAAATTGTCTTTTATCACATTCCTTCCATGTTTGTCTTCAACTCCAGTTCCTTTCTTTGTCCACTGATTAGTCATAACTCATGAAAAAGATTTAAAATTGTTAAGTGTTTCACCTGACTGGTCTGAAAGGCACACAACAAAATGAGCTAAAGCCTGGAGGGAATTACTCAAGTTACAAAGAGTATTATTTCATGTGTAGGACAAAGATATGCAGGGATTCTAAAATTCTTTTTCTATTAAAGAATTAGATTGTGCAAAGCCTGCACTGGGGCATTGGGTTTAGATGAAAGTCTAATGGAAACTACATGGTAGACCTTCTCAACAAATTAGATTCTGGGCCCTCACTAAAGTAAGAAATGGTAGAACCGCTGCTTGCTACCAATAATTTATGGCATTTACTGTAAGAGAATCTCTTGACAAATAAAATAGGGACTTTGACAGCTTTTAAAACATAAATTGTGCACTTTCAATCCACCACGTGGGACATACTTACACCTGAGATAGGACATACTGAGTTGTAACTGAAATGGCTGTCTTCTTTATTTTTAACTGAGAGCCGCATGATAATGGCATTCTATTCCATTATGGGATACCCTTAGTGTTCTTTACCATGGAACTTCACATCACTGATCTTCAAAGAACTGCTTTCTTCATGATGTGCTGGAAAGGCCAGGAAACCTTCAAGTGTCTGATGGTTACATTGCCCCTTTCTGAGAAAAGTAGCTAAAGGCTATCCCATGATTATAAATTTCCCTCTCTATGTGATGTGACCTTGCAGCTTTGGCCACAGCTGATGGCCCAGAAATTGCCACCTGTCACAAAGGCTGAGCATGAGGAAAAAGATGATGATAATGATGACATTATACAATAGACATCTAATCAAATACATATGACTATCAACTCTGTGTTCTGTAGTTTAATATTTTTGTTAAGAAAATTACCCAGAAAATAGAAAACTTTTTGGGTTGTTGTTCTCTGCCACTAGGGGGTAGCATGATTGTTATTGTCTTGAGTCCATTAAAGGTGAACTCTATTTACAGTTCTTTTAACTTTTCCAAGTGTATTTTTTCCCCATTTAGAGTGAATAAAAGTGATTTTCTGCCTAATGCAGTAATTTTATAATTTAAGAAATGATCCTGATGTCTTATAAGTGCTGCAAAAGATGTAGAGTAAGATAGAACAGTTTTTTTCAATCCGTTATTTTATGTCTTCATTAATTATTCTACTTAAAATAGTTTGCTTGCTAAAAAAAAGGCTCGTATCAGTAATAAATTACTAGTACACACTTTTCGTGCTTTTCATTTGCTTTTAACACTTAGCCTTCCATCCATTATAAAGAAAGAGTTAATTTTGGGTGGAGGAGAAATGCGTCACATGTGCTAAAGAACATGGCAGAAGACATGCACTCTTACCTCAAGGACTGTGCAGTATCATTATGGAGATGAAATATATGCATGCCAACTAGACTTACCAGAATTAAAACAGTGTTTTTTAGAATTTATCAACTTCCTCTTGTAATTCAGTGAATTTTTTTCTTCAGAGGCAATGTTGTTTGATTCATGATTCATTCAATCTCATAATTGTTAGATCATCTTGGAGAATTAACTGATTCTTTTATATCTTGTAAATTAATTATAAATTCTTAACCCTAAATAAAAATTTTCCCCTTAACTTATTTTTTGTGATATTAGTACTTTTAAACTTTCTTTGAGTTAATATTAGATGGCTTATCTTTTTCCTCATTTAAAAAAATTATTTGAGAGTAGAGAGAGCAAGAAAGCATGAGAGGGGGAGGAGGAAGAAGGAGAAGCAGAAGAAGAAGAAGGAGGAAGAAGGAAGAAAGAGAAGCAGACTCCCTACTGAGCAGGAAGTCTGATTTTTGGGGGTCGGGGGCTTGATCCCAGGGCCTGAGATCATGACCTGAGGCAAAGGCAGACACCCAATTGACTGAGCCACCCAGGTGCCCCTCTTTTTCCTCATTTCTTACCTTTCAACTTTTATGTGTTATATTTCATGCATGTATCTTTCAAACAGCATATAACTGAATTATTAAAAATTTAAGAATATTTCACTTTAGTTGGCCAATTTAACCCTTTTAAATTTCACGATTTATGTCACTATTTCTTTGGATTTTTCGCCCCACAGTCTTGTTTGTTGTTTCAGCATACCCTGCCTTTTCTTGGTTTAGTTTTTCTCCTTTGCTGGCTTCCCTTGAATAGACTGAATTTTCTTTATTCCTTTTCTTCTCTTTTTTCTCTTTTTTCCTTTTCTTCTATTTTCTTCTATTTTTTTTTAGTGGTTATTATTAGTTTTTTACTATGCGTGCTTAAAGCCAAAATGTAATATTTTTTCACTTTTCCTAAATTATACGAGAACCTTTATACCCAAAGATCCCTCTCATCATCCATGATGTTTTCCCCACTTGGGATTTTTATTTTTCCTAGGTTAAAAACTAGTCATCTCTACTGTTGCTTTTTCAGCATGTGTTTATTTAGATTTATCTCACATTTATTAACTTCTTGCCTCACTATTGCTCTTTGCAATGGGTTCAGTTTTCTTCCTACTGTGATACGTCTTTTAGTGGCTCTTTTGGCATGGGAGGTGAATAGTAAAACCTCACAATCTTCTTTTGATTAAAGAATGTCTTTGTTTTGTCATGCTATTTGAACAATTTCACTGACTTTTTCTCCTTAAAGATATTAGTCTTTTGCCTTCTGGTCTGTCTTTTGAACAATTTTTGTTGAAATGTAATATACATGTAGAAAAGCATACATATTGTGAATTTACAGCTCAATGAATCTGTGTAATCAAAACCTAGATCAAGGTACAGAACACAGCCAGCACCCCAGAAGCTCTCCTGGTGTCCCCAGCCAGCCACTAGCCAGCCCCCTAATAGTTAAACACTATCTGGACTTCTACCAGCAGAGGTTAGTTTTAGTTTCTGTTTTTGCTGATGAGAAAACAGCTGTCAATCTAGTCTTTATTTACTTATAGTTAATCTTTTTTTCTCATGTCTTTCAGGTTTTTTTTGATGACTTACAGTTTCATATATATATATATATATATATATATATATATATATATATAGCTGTGGATTTATTTCTGTTTGTGCTACTTTGCTCTTAGCATGTTTCCTGGATATAGGGAGATGTTCTTCATAAATTCTGGAAAAATCTCATCCATTATCTTATTGAATATTTCTTCTGTCTCATTCTTTTCATCTTTCTAAAACTTAAGAATATATAGTGGATCTTATCGTGTCCTTTCTAACTTTGGACTTGTCTTTGATTATTTTCTATCTCAATTTTTCTATGTTGCATTCTGGATTATTTCCTGATTCATCTTTTTTTTTTAATTGATTCTCTTCTGTTGTACCTGATCTACTGCTAAATTTATTTGTTATGAATTGAATTGTGCGCTCCAAAAGAGATACATTGAAGTCATAACTCCCAGTACTTTAAATATAACTTTATTTTAGAAGTAGGGTCTTTACAGAGATAATCAAGTTAAAAATGAAGTCATTAGAATAGATCCTAACCCAACCCGACTGATATCCTTAAGAAGGTGGCAGGGCAGGGGGGTGGGTGTTGAATTCGGACACAGACACACTAAGCCTAGAGAGAGGGCTGTGTGACTGGAGTTAGGCTGCCACAAGCCAAAGAACATAGGGGCTGCCAGAAGTTAGAAGAGGCAAGGAAGGATCCTTCCTCTCTGGGTGAAGGAGGGTGGTCCTGCCAACTCCTCAATTTCATACTTGTAGCCTCCAGAACTATGGGAAGAAACATTTCTTTTGTTCTAAGTAAAAAAAAAAAAACCTACAAAAAAGAGTGGGAACAGCCAATTGCTCTGTTGGGCAGCCCTGGAACACTAATATGCCATTTATTTAGTCTTAAATTTCAGTGATTCTTTTTTAATTTCCAAGTAGTTCTTTTTATTATATGATATCTTGTTCTTACATCATGGCTTCTAATCTTTTGTCTTTAATGATTTTGAACATGCTTATTTTTATTCCCTGTTTCAGATTGTTCTATCATGTTAAATTCTTAGAGTGTTAATTTTCCTGTTTGTCTGCTTACTCTCTCTTTTGAAGGATCATTTTGCTTGTGATTTGTAATTTTTTTCTTTTACTTGTGAACTTACTTTCACCAAAGGGTTGTCCCTGTCTTGGGGACATCCCATGATCTTTGGGTCGTGAAAGTATTTCTGCAGAGGAGCTTTGTATTTTCTTATGATGAGTATCTCAGTGATTTCATTGGTCTGCAGCCAATTTTTATTTTAATTTCTTCACTGAGGTTTCTTTATGGGTGGATAACATGAGTTCAGACTCTGCACCCTAGATGCCCAAACAGGCTTGGAATTTTGATTTTCCATAACTGACTTTTTTTTTCACTTGGGACTGAGAAAAGACAAAGTTCCTTGACTCCTTCCTGTGCCTTCTAGGATCTTGACTTTATACAGGCTTGTCAGTTCTGCCTCCACACCATGCACAGGTCCTATTCTTCCTCTCCTGCTGCTAAGTGGGCATTTAAATTCCAACCTCCCACCATTTGGGCTTATATGTAGAGCCACACCCTGCTGGGCCACCAAAGCATCAGTTCACAAATGGCAAAATGGCAGCTCTGGCTATGTGTTTCTCTTTATTTCTAGTACATAGGAATTTCTTTCATCTTTACTCTCTCACTTTCTTTCAAGTTTGTTTGTTTGTTTGTTTCAGAATAATTTTTGCTACATTTCCCTGAATATTTCTGTGTATTTTTAGAAGAAGGAGATTGGAAGCTATGTTCGTGCAGTCTTACCATTTCATCCGAATGAGGAGCTGAGACCAATGTCTGACATTGAGTGATTGTGAAGAATGAGCAGTACATACTAATATGGGTTTTAAGGAGGGAGAGATTCACTGAAGAATGGAAACAAAAATAACAAGCATTGGTGAGGATGTGGAGAAAAAGTCCTGTTCACTGTTGGTAGGAATGCAAACCGGTGAAGCCACTGTGGAAAACCATATGGAGGTTCCTCAAAAAAATTGAAAAATGAGATTACCATATGATTCAGCAATTCTACTCTTGGATATTTACCCAAGGGAAAAAAATACTAATTTGAAAAGATATATACACCTATGTTTACTGCTGCATTATTTACCATAACCAAGATACAGAAGCAACCCCAGTGTCCATCAATAGATGAATGAATAAAAATGTGGTATATATACAATGGAATATTACTCAGCCATAAAAAAGAATGAAATCTTGCCATTTGCAACATTATGGATAGATCTAGAGAGTACAATGCTGAATGAAATAAGTCAGAGAAAGACAAATATAATATGATTTTACTCATATGTGGAATTTAAAAAACAAAACAAATGAACAAAGTAAAAAGAGAACTAGTGGTTATCAGAGGAGGTAGGTGGGAAGAGAGGTGAAATAGATAAATAGGATTGAAAGGGGTATACTTATCATGGTGAGCATTGAGTATAAATTGTTGAATCATTATATTGTGTATCTGAAATTAATATAACATTGTGTTAATCATTCTTCAATTAAAAAAAAAAAAACTACAAAAAAGAGTGGGAACAGCCAATTGCTGAAGGATACCAAGTGGAGTTCAGATAAAGGAGGGTTAAATACTTTAAAAAGTATTTTTACATGTCAATTAGAATTAGAGCTATATGTAAGGACAAAGATATGTATGTAATGTCTAGTATAGTCATAGACACACAGCATTGTTATTTTCTGCAGACTGACAACTTGACTTTTCTTCTCTCTCTTCCCCATGCCTTTTCCTTTGTAGAAACAAAACTGCTCTGTGAACTGCAGGAAGCCAAGTTTTTGCAGGAAACACCACATGGCTTCAAAACCTTACCATGCTGATTTAGTCCTCAAGGCAGTGGTTGGTTGTGAAGAAAGGAATTAGAAATATTCCTAGGGCATTTCAATCTGTAGTTAATGGAGGTAGGAGGCTCAAGTCAGAATTTTGGTTTTTAATTTTTAATTTCATCAACTATGACTTCATTGTTATAGTCCTCATTGTCTGAAAAAGAGAGTAGAAAGCAAATCTTCTGTCCACTTTGAAATGCCCTTAACACCCACTGAATTGGAGATACCTTCCTAATCTAACTCCTGGAGGAGATTACAAAAATTAAATGAGAAAGCAAAAGTGAACACGCCTTGAAACAAAAATGTGGTATATAAGAGAGGCAACATCACCTAGTAGTTCGGTACAAACTCCAGAGCCACACTGAGTTTGAAGCCCCAGGTCCAACACTAACTAGCTTTTTGGGAATGTTGATTGAATTATCTGTGCCCCTTTCCACGTGTCTCTCTCATATCATATATATATATATATGTATATATATACACACACACACATACATATACACACACACACAGAGATCATATATATATATGTATGTATGTGTGTATATATATATATATATATATATATAATTGGGGTTGTTATAGGGGTTAAATGAAATGTAGTAGTTACTGACATATAGTGAGTTCTCAATAAGTATTACTTTACATCCCTGGATATCATAATCTATATAAGATCTAATCTTAGGTCCAAGGACCCGAGCAGAAATAAGATCAGTGTTTGAGAATCTTCTGGAATTACACAAAAAATTGTGTGTGTGTGTGTTGTGTACATCTGCATATGCATTTGTTAAGAGGTTGGTGCATTTTTCTTGGGAGCCAGTTAATAGTTTCCATCATATTCTTAAAGTATGCAACCTCTGGGGCACCCGGGTAACTCAGTCAGTTAAGTATCTGACTCTGACTCTTGGTTTTGGCTCAGATCATGGACTCATGGCTTGTGGGATTGGGCCCCCTTTGGGGCTCCATGTTGAGTGGGGAGTCTGCTTGAAGATTCTCTCCCTTTGCCTCTTCCTCTTATTTGTGTGTGTTTAAAAAAAAAAAAGGTATGCAACCTTCTAAAAGTTAAGCACCATTTTTGTTTGAATCTAAGGACCGTAGAACTAAAAACTCTTATGCATTCCACATGGGTTTTATGGCTCTTGTTTGGCTCAATAAACATTGATTAAGAACTGGCACTGGTCCTTGGCAGTTGCTCAGCCACACAGTGTCAACACCTTACTCAGATAACTCTGTATTTAGGGAATACCCAAATGAGAACCCAGAAAATCACTCAGATGATTTCTGCTGAAGTTTATTAATGTCACAGTTTCCTTTATGGGCAATTTCAGTGCCAAGCAAGTCAAACTTATTACTAAGATGTTCTGTGGAAGGAGTAAGATTCACTTAAAGTTTTTCTTGGAGTGCAAGATTTCACCCCTTCCCATGAAATGCCATGAGAGCCTTCTGGTCATTTTCAGTGAAAATGCAAAGTCATGAGATTGGGAAACCATGGTGAAGCACCCTAAGATGCATAATGGAAGACTCCCCAAATTTGATGAATTCTAAGGATTGTTTTCTTCTATCCTTTGAACCTTCTCTTGCTTTGACTCAGCCAAAACAGATTTGGCAAGGCTTACAAAGGTACAAATGTCAAACTTTATTTTTTTTTAATGATGTGTGTGTCATCTAAGTAGTGATGCCACCAATAGAGGATGTTGTTTCTGTTATTTTTTCCCTTCTGCTCTCAGATGCCTTTTAACATATATAAAAATATTTATATAATGTTTCAAGTCTGCAGCATTTAGCACAGACAGGCTCTTTTTGAGTTCTCCCTTTTGGTAATATCATACTTAACTCAAAAGAAGTCATAGGCATATTGGGGGCAGATAGTAGGTACAAATCTGACAAAGAGCTAATGAGCTCTCCTGTGATTATCAGGGAGGCCAGTGACTCATTAAATCTCATTTCCTGGGCACGTCCACATAGGGAGAAGAAATGATCTGAACCAAAGGCCTGGGAACCTAATGCAGTCAGATTTATGGGCATCCGTATAAGTAGCCACATGATAATCAGTGCAAATAGTGAAATGTTTTAATGAGGCTCTCTGAAATATTTAATTGGTTGCTTTATTAAATTTTTTAATAGTTTTGTTGTTTTCTGTGAGGAATTAGCCCCACAGCAGGGAGGGTCTTAAAACAAAGTGGGGTTGTCTTTTGCTTGGATTCAATCCAAGCTGTTGTTCCCCTTCATAGTGTCTCTTTATGTGTATTAACATTATCATTGATATTCAAGGCTATACTGAAAAGAGGGTCAGGTTGGTTAGAATCCATAAAAACTCATTTTGGTTCCAAAGTATATGAGTATCTGCTTAGAATTAATCCTCTTCAGGTTCATTAGAGTGAATCATTGTTCATTCTGAAGATTATCTACTGCTAAGAAGAAAATCTTTCCAAAATAGGACAAGCCAAAATGAAGATGAAGAAGAGACTATAATTTGTTTTTGACGCTTTAACTTCGTTTTAAACGTCCATCTTCACCTTCTGGTTGTCTCCTTTATATCTTGTTCCTCACCCTTCCATCCTGGTAGCTTTTTAATCATGAATTAGTTAAATGACAAGAACTTAAGATACTGCTCTTCTCAGGACACATTAAGTCCAAATAAATTAATTTCTGGTGGTAGAATTTTAGATGTAACAGGTTGGGTAGGACTGTGATAATTTGCGTATCTCAGATCCCACCTCTTCATCAAGACATCCTTGTGGCTCAATCATCCCATATGTATAGGTACTTAAAACTATTTGTTAGAGGAATTGCCAGTTAACTAGTGAGGGGAGACCATGGAGTGGTGTGTGGTACCTGTTGCTGAGTGACCAGTTACTGCTTGTGACTAAGACCCATGCTTTTTGCCACAGCCATGGAGAGAAGGATCACCTATAGGTATGATTTATTTTTAAAGGCCATGGGCAGGATTCCTAATGGAGCAATCATTCTGGACAGCCTTTTCATAGCAAAGATGGGTTTGCTAGTTTAAAATGTCAAGATGATTTGGATAAATTCAGGTTCTAACTCATGTGCACATTGGATACTTATCCAGTGTTAGAAACTATCCATCTTTTAAGGTCATAGATATCTAAGATAATATATTGGGGTAAACCATGGCAAAAGAAAGATCTGGGTTATGACTTTCACATCATAAAAGATGAGTGAGTTAAGTACCATATTTTTTTGATTCAGAAAGGTACATAAAAACATTTTAAAAAAGAAAAACGCTTCAACAATTGATGGTTCATAAAATAATCTTATAGTTCATAAATATGCTTAATAGTATTTTTTTTATTACAAAAGTTGTTAAATCTTGTAAGCAGTGTTTTCTTAGAATCTAGGCAATACTACTCATTCCCTGTAGGCTAGAAGGTTTTCTTCAGAACTTGTTTGCATTTTAACTTATAAAACCACCATGGCTACGTCTTATATTGTTGACTAAAGAAAGGCCAGGCAACTCTTTAAAACAAATAAAAGGTAAGGGATACCTGGGTGGCTCAGTTGGTTAAGCATCCAACTTCAGCTCAGGTCATGATCTCAGGGTCCTGGGATAGAGCCCCACATTGGACTCAGTGGGGAGCCTGCTTCTCCTGCTCCCTCTGTCCCTCCCCCTGCTTATTTTCTCTCTCTCTCTCTCTCTCTCTCTAATAACTAAATATTTTTTAAAAAGATGTTCAAGTTGAAACAGATTTTATTATTTTTTAAGATTTTATTTATTTGTTCATGAGAGACACACAGAGAGAGGGGCGGGGCAGAGGGAGAAGCAGGCTCCATGCAGGGAGCCCAACGTGAGACTCGATCCTGAATCTCCAGGATCACACCCTGGGCTGAAGGTGGCGCTAAACTGCTGAGCCACCTGGGCTGCCCAGGAAACAGATTTTAAACATGATAAATGGCTGAACTGATTTAGAACTAGAGCAAGCTGTCAAGGCCAAACTGTTGTGAGTGAGAACCTAATCCATGGTCCTGTGGCAGACATGAAGTTAAAAGTGTATCTGACGTTGGAGGCTAGGATAGTAAAAGAGAATGGGCAGATTCAGAGCTACACAGATTTCAGAGCAGAATCTGTAGAGAATGCTGGAAGGATAAACCTAAAATAATATATCTGGTAGATGTACTTAGAAAAAGTTAGAAGGCTCTGTCCCAAATAATTAACTTAGAAGGTTATGCCCCAAATAATTAACATTGTTGAGGAGTAGGATGGTAGGGGTGGGGAAGAGACCTAAGCACTCTTACTTTTCATTTACATGTACATGTCTTCTGTTAAAATATCTTATAATGAACATGTAACTTTTTAATTTAAGAAATTATAAAAATCACTAAAGAGAAAAAAATACATCCCAGAAATAAAAGCCATTTGCAGCTGCTAAGATATAGGCCTACCAAATCCAAAACAATTTATTTAGACAGCTGTTGGCACCTACTCTACTTCCCACGTCCATGTATACTCTGTCTCTTGATCCTGCCCCTGGCGATATGAGGGCCTTGACCGTCTCCCTCCCAACAATGGTGCCAGGATTCCTCCTCCAGTGATTTTCCAGGCAATGTTTGAAAGAGGAAGCCTAGCTCTAGGCTGCAGAGGCTACTCAGTCAAGAACAACCTGGGGCCAGTGGCTTAGGTTCCCCTTCTCTATACCTGGAAGTGTATGTGCCTTGTTCCATGCTGATGGGAGAGGGGAAATTCGAATGCTCTGTTTTATGAAAGTGAACATTAAGTTAGTTTCTTATGCTTTAGGTCCTTTGGTCAGTACCCACTTAAAAGGAAACCTTCCTTTCCCCCAAAGGCCAGGAGCTGGGAAAACTTAAATCACTAATGCCGTTGTTTTTCTGGTGCCATGAAAAAGACAAGCCAAAGCTGAGGGGAAAACCTTTACCTTTTCTTCTCTCTCATGTTCATGGAACAAGAAAATGAAGTTATATGGTGGCCTATCTGTGACTGCAAGTGGAAAATGCCTCCTATAAATCTTCATTCATGATTTAAGTAAAAAGGAAAAGGGGAGGCCATTAAAACTACCAACATCATTTCTTTCTTTTCTGGGAAGATGTTCACCCACAGCCTGTACCTTCAGAACACTTGAATTCTTGGTTTCCCAGAGTCCTCTGCATCCTGACTACATTTCCCTTTTTGTATTGTCACCTGTTTATTTCTAAGCATCCTTTTTACTAGAGATACTTCAGCAACTTTGAAAACCAAGTCCTGGGAACCAGTGTGGCTATACCTATCTGGGTAGGTATACATGTTTTGAAGTGGGTACCATTCCTGAGTTAAAACTGAATTGGCAAAGAATGCATTGACTTAAACAAGGGCTAGTAATTTTGCTTGGACCTTTGCAGTAAAAATTCTTGAAAACATCATCATTCCAAAAATAGCTAGAATGGTTTGATGATGATGTTTTCATCTGGCTGACTTGCTGCCTTACTGGGGAGTTGGAGCCACATGGGCATGATGTAAAGGGTGAATCCTAATGAAACATTACAAGTCCCAGGCAGCAATAGGCAGAATCACAGAGTTGCTCTGCTATCTGCTGCTGCTTACCTTATGTGCCTATTTTTCCTTCAAACTTCAATGGTTTTTTTTTCCCAATGTCCCCCTTTGAAAGAGATTGATGTGACTAGCAATGGCGAGGGGATTAACATGAATAACAAATTATTCTTACACGTTTGAAGTTATAGGCCTATTATACTTGCCCTTTAGGGAAACACTGAGCTTTACTGAGCTATTGCTATTCTCAACAAATTTCAGTAATTATTAGTGCTTGGAGTTGGGTTGCTTGGTTTCAGATTAGTTTATACAAATCATCTCTGCCTTTTGGGAGGCTTCTTCGACTACCTGATTCACAATGAAGGAGGCTGCATGGGATATGGCAATATTTCCCAACCTTAAAATTTGCAACTAAGTTTTAAATTGTCTAAATATTATTTATTTTGGGCCTCAGGCATGACCGAGAGGAAAGAGGAAAGAGAACCCAGAGTAACTATGTTTGTTCAAGAGAAGGTAGAGGAGAGAGGTGGGCTCCAAATAGGAATAGTTTGCCCCGAATAGAAACACCACTGAATGGTGGCTGGGAATTGGAGAAGAATTAGAAAGAGCAGGTTTAAATCTGATCAAGCCTAAATCAGCTATGTGACTATGACAACTATATAATCTCCTGAACTCATCCTTTGCTCATCTGTAATTAGGGTATGATACAATACTGATTTCAGGCCATTTGGAGAAGTAAATGAAATAATGAAAATTCCTCACTGTGTACATGCTTTTTACAACTATTATTTTTAGTACTACTAATATTAGCTTGACTATCTCCTGTATCTGAAGTTCTGATGGTAGTCATGAAAAAGAGGGCCCTCCAGTGGGCTGTGTAAAGTATCTACATGGAAAAACATGGGTCAAATCAATATAATAAATTCTATTAAACACTTACCTGTGCAACCAGATTCAAATCCAAGTACCACCAATTATTAGCTGCATGACCCTGGGAAAGTTAACACCATTTCCATATGTCTGTAAATCAACAGTACCTGTTTCACAAGGTTGTCATGAAAATTAAATAAGGTAATTATCTGTAAAGCTTAGAAGAGTGCTCTGGAGTTATCTCAGCATAACAGGTCACTAAACCTCCTGAGAAACCTCATACCTTCCTTGGTGATAGAATGAGAACATATTCATTTTGTAGCTTTTTAGAAGATGCTACTGTTTTCTTCTAAAGAGGTGTTCATTTTAGTATTACTAGTATTTTATCACACATCAGGTGTGGGTCCATCTTCTCCTAGAGGTGCAATATTGGCATTTCCAGAGTGGATGAATGGGTAGTTTGGTTTGTTTCTGGGTAGATGCTTATGTGGCATAGATACATGTGAGCTGTGTCTCTACCCTGGGCTGCTTTTCTTCCTTCAGGACAGTGACCATAGTGGACTAGATGCCTGAATTAGAACAATGTTGCAGATTTGCTATTAATAGGAAATTCAGAATTCCCAAATCCCAACTCTCCATGTCTCCTTCTGTGGGGAAAGAATAAGACTTGCTCCCCATCACCGAATGGAACCATCCTAGTAGAAATATCTGATGGAAAGGAAGTAAGTGGATAAATGGAAACATGGTGGAATCAAGACAGATTATTCAGGTAATGAAATAACACATAAAAATCCTTTCTTCAAAAAAAAAATCCTTTCTTCAGACATTTGAAATGATTCCTTTCGATATAAGGACATTTACTGCCATACAACATCTTGATTGAGATTAACGTGGAAGGCAGCAAGGGATCTAAGACAGTTACTATAATTTATACCACGAGGTATAGGTGCAAATTTATACAAAACTCATTTTATACAAACCTTCATGTGAAAATCTGAATTTCAAGAATATTATTGTTAAAAGATAAACAGTCATATTAACACTTTTAAAAGTTTGTTTAAGGAAAAATCTATTAACATCAGGCAGCATCCAGCCTAGCATATAGAAAGAAGCTCTGAGCAACTATACAAAATGAAAGATTTTTATAGGCAGAAGGGAGCTGGAATGAGGAAATAATAGTAGGCAAAAAGTAGGTTGGTTATTGCAGAATTAGTTCCTTTAGAGCCTGGCATGGGTCTGTCAGGCAGATTACGTCACTAGTGCTGATCTAGGATTCCTGGCTGACTGATTTAAGATTCCAGTTCTGGAGAGCTGAAACTGTAATTAAGTCTCAATTTAGTGATGGGAGCTTAGCATAAACAATGTCATCTTGAGCCTGTTGTCTTCTTTTTAATGCTACTAATAACTAATGCTAATACATAATACTTTAAGATTTTCAAAGACTTTTCATTTTTTTAATTTAAATTCAATTAGGGATCCCTGGGTGGCGCAGCGGTTTGGCGCCTGCCTTTGGCTCAGGGCGTGATCCTGGAGACCCGGGATCGAATCCCACATCGGGCTCCTGGTGCATGGAGCTTGCTTCTCCCTCTGCCTGTGTCTCTGCCTCTCTCTCTCTCTCTCTCTCTCTCTCTCTTTCTCTGTGACTATCATAAAAAAAATTAAATTAAATTAGCTAACTTATAGTACATACTTAGTTTCCAATGTAGTATTCAGTAATTCATCAGTTGTGTATAACAGCCAGTGCTCATCACATCACATGCCCCCCTTAATGCCCATCACCCAATTACATCATTTTCATTTTATAAACAGAGAAATAGAATTCACTACACATAGCCTGCTTGTCCATATAATATCTTCTGGGATGTTTGAAATACGATTGTGCTTGTCAAAATCCTACTTTCTCCTACTTTTTCAGAAATTCACTTATGAAAAATAAAATATAGAAAGTAAATGAAAAAATATGGTATATATTGTGTTTATATTAATAAATTATCAGTTTTCGATGCAAAATTATGTAATCAACACAGTTGTATGCTTTATAAGACAAATGAGGGATTAAATTAAAAACAATAGTCCATAGAGCACCACAGGGAGTGTGGACCATCTGTGGGGCCCAATTTAAAGTTTGTAGTTGAACATCTTTTGATTATGTGAGTGTGCCTCAATGATATATATGTATCAGTTCATTTAAGGCTGAAACAAAAGTCTAAAATTTCAGGCTTTAATGAATGAGAAGCTCAGGTAACACCACCCCCAATTCTGCCTGTAATAAGCAAGTCCCTGATACACATACACACACACACACACACACACACACACACCCTCTAGTTGGTGAAAAACGTACACATCCTAATTCACTCTGACCTCCCAAACCTCTCCCTTCTCAAGCCCTCTGACCAACATTTGGGAGAAGTAGCACCCTCCTTTGTGTGACTCCCTTCCACTCCATTACTACGTAAAGAAACAAACTGCAGATCATCCAGCTGGCGGTATAAGCCAGAGCAGTGCTTATACCCAACTTGCTTGCAGGGACCCATGTTGGCCTACAAACGGTTCATTACTGGTCCAAGATATGGTAAGCATAGCCATTGAGGGTAAGCTTTTAGAAACTTTTGTATAAATTTGACATGGCTACAATGTCCAAGTGTAACTATTGTGCTATAATTTTATGTCTTTTCCGTTTATTTTTTAAAAAATTGGCGTTGTCTTCTATATGTTTTCATTTTGTGTTGCACCTTTCTAGCAATTTTTTCCTTTTTTTTTCCTAGCAATTCTTCTCTATTGTTTTTTTCCACAAATATATGGTTTGTAATTTATTGGAAAGAAGGAAAATGGGTTCTTCATCACAGATAATTACAGGCATAACTCACTTTATTGCACTATGCAGACATTGTGGTTTTTTGTTTGTTTGTTTTACAAATTGAAGGTTTGTGGCAGCTCTACATCAAGCAAGTCTTTTGTTTCCATTTTCCAACAGTATTTGTGCATTTTGCAATATTTCATACTTTTTAATTATTTTATTTGTTATTGTGATACGTAATCAGTGATCTTGGATGTTATTATTGTAATTGTTTTGAGGCACCATGAACTGCACTAATAAAGACGGCAAACTTAATTCATTAATGTTGTGTGTGTTCTGACTGTTCCACTGATCGGCCATCCCTCACCACCTTCTCCTCGGGCCTCCCTATTGCCTGAGACACAACAGTATTGAAATTAGGTCAATTAATAATCCTACAGTAGCCTCTGAATGTTCAAATAAAAGGAGTAACACATCTCTCACTTTAAATTAAAAGCTAAAAATGATTAAACTTAGTGAGGAAGGCATGTCAAAAGCTGAAATAAGCTGAAAGCTAGGCTTCTTGTGCCAAAGTGTTAGCCAAGTTGTGAACGCAAAGGAAAAATTCTTGAAGGAAATTAAAAGTGCTACCCCAGTAAATACATGAATGATGAGAAAGTGAAGTTTTAGTGGATTGGATAGAAAATCAAACCAGCCACATTTCCTTTTTTTTTTTTTAATTTTTTAAAAATTTATTTATTTATTTATGATAGTCACACACACACAGAGAGAAAGAGAGAGAGAGAGGCAGAGACACAGGCAGAGGGAGAAGCAGGCTCCATGCACTGGGAGCCCGACGTGGGATCTGATCCTGGGTCTCCAGGATTGCGCCCTGGGCCAAAGGCAGGCGCTAAACTGCTGCGCCACCCAGGGATCCCCAGCCACATTTCCTTAAGGCAAAACTGAAGCCATAGCAAAGCCCTGACTCTCTTCAATTCTTTTGAAGGCCGAGAGAGGTGAGGAAGTTGCAGAAGAAAAGTCTGTAGCTAGTAGACATTAGTTCCTGAGATTTAAGGAAAGAAGCTATCTTCTTAACATAGAAGTGCAAAATGAAGCAGCATGTGCTGATGTAGAAGCTGCAGCGAGTTATTCAGAAGATCTAGCTAAGATAATTAGTGAATGTGGCTGCACTAAACAACAGATTTCCAATGCAGATGGAAAAGCCTTATATTGGAAGAAGATGCCATCTAGGACTTTCATAGCTGGACAGAAGAAGTCAATGCCTGGCTTCAACTCTTCAACAGACAGGCTGACTGTCTTGTTAGGGGCTAAAGCAGCTGGTGACTTAAGTTGAAGCCAATTCTCATTTATCATGATGAAAATCCTAGGGCCCTTAAGAATCATTCTAATCTACTCTACCTGGGTTATATCAGTGGAACCACAAAGCCTGAATGACAGCACATTTATTTGCAGCATGGTTTACTGAATATTTTAAGCCTACTGTTAAGACCTGCTGCTCAGAAAAAAAGATTTCAAAATACTACTCCTTTATAGTGTACCTGGTCACTCAAGAACTTTGATGGAGATGTACAATGAGGTGAATGTTGTTTTCATGCCTGCTCGCACAATGCCTGTTCTGCAGCCCATGGATCAAGGAGTACTTTTGTTTTTCCAGTCTTATTATTTAAGAAACACATTTTATAAAGCTATAGCTGCCACAGATTGTGATTTCTCTGATGGATCTGGGCAAAGTCAATTGAAAAACCTCTAGAAAGGATTCAGTATTCTAGAGGCCATTAATAATGTTTGTGATTCATGGGAAGAGGTTAAAAATATCAACATTAGCAGAAGTTTGGAAGAAGTTGATTATAACCCTCCTGGATGACTTTGAGGAGCCCAGGATTTCAGGAGAGAAAGTAATCGCAGATGTAGTGGTAATAGCAAGAGAACTGGAATTAGAAGTGGAGCATGCAGATGGGACTGAATTGCTGCAGTCTCATGATAAAACACAAAAAGCTGCTTCTTATGATGAACAAAGAAAGTGGTTTCTTGAGAGAACCTCTACTCTTGGTATGGATGCTATGAAGATTGTTGAAATGACAACAAAGGATTTAGAATGTTACATAAATTTAGTTGGTAAAGCAGTGGGAGGGTTTGAGAGGATTGATTCCTAAGTTTGAAAAAGTTTTCTGGGTAAAATGTTACTAAGCAGTGTCACATGCTTCAGAACAATTGTTTGTGAAAAAAAGAGTCAACTAATATGACAAACTTCATTATTGTTTTCAGAGCTTGCCACAACCACCCCAATCTTTAGCAGCCACCACCCTGATATGTCAGCCGCCATCCACATGGAAGGAAGACCAATCATCAGTGAAAAGATTACAACTTGCTGAAAGCTCAGATGGTGGTTAGCATTTTTTAGCAATAAAGTATTTTTTCAACTAAGGTGTGTATGTTTTTTCTTTACATATGTTATTGCACACTTAACAGACTGCAGTATAGCGTAAACATAACTTCTATATGCACTGGGAAACCCCCAAATTCACTTGATTTTCTTTATTGTAATATTCTCTTTATTGTGGTAGTCTGAAGCCAAACCCACAATATCTCTGAAGTATGCCTGTAAATAATTCAGGGAGTCAGCCTAGAGCCTAAGTGTGTTGACTCTAGAGTAATAGTGCCTAAATAGGTGACCTGGTTATCTGGATGAAGTGTGAGTATGTTATCTATATGACTTTGAGGAACTTATTTTCTTCTGCCTTGATTTCATTATCTGTAAAATGGGGGTGGTAGTAGTAATTGTACCTACTTTGTAGAATTGTGAGGAATAAAGAATATTTGCTCTTAGAAAAGTGTCTTGAATAGAGTAAGGGCTCAGTGCATTATAGGTATTGTTGCTTGTATTTCTAGACCTTACTGCTCACCTGTATCTTTGCATTAGCCACTGGTTATGACTTAGACATTATGGCTTTTTAAAAAGATTTTATTTATTTATAAATAAAAATAATAAATAATAAAATAAATAAATAATAAATTTATTTGTTTGTTTATTTATTTGTTTATTTATTTATTTTTAAAAATTTTTTAATAATTTATTTTTATTTTTATTTATTTATGATAGTCACAGAGAGAGAGAGAGAGGCAGAGACACAGGCAGAGGGAGAAGCAGGCTCCATGCCCTGGGAGCCTGACGTGGGATTTGATCCGGGGTCTCCAGGATCACGCCCTGGGCCAAAGGCAGGCGCCAAACCGCTGCGCCACCCAGGGATCCCTGTTTATTTATTTATGAGAGAGAGAGAGAGGCAGAGACACAGGCAGAGGGAGAAGCAGGCCCCATGCAGGGAGCCCGATGCAGGGACTCAGTCCTGGGACTCCAGGATGAAGGATCACCCTCTGGGCCAAAGGCAGGTGCTAAACCACTGAGCCACCCACAGATCCCGACATTATAGCTTTTGAGTGCCCTAGGCACTTTTACCTTTATGGGCCTCTTCTTCCATTAAAAAAAAAATTAAATACTGTATTTTATGACTGCATTGGTATAAAAATGAGTATAACTGGCTAGATTAGTCTATATTCATTATCATTGTATTTATTTTTCCTTCTGTTTTTGAGATAAATAAGACTAAAACATTTCTGTGGTCTCCTAAAAGTATCTTGGACCCTGGGCACTATGCTCACTGTGACAGACACAGACAAGTTGGAGCCTGTTGACTAAGTTGGCTGTGTAAGCCCTTCTTACCCTTACTGGAATACTCTTTTTTTTTCAAGTATTTGCTCTTGAGCATTATTCTTTCTCCTCTTGAGCATCTCCTCTTCATCATTTGAAACTCCACCCAAGTTTCCTCCTCAGTCTGTCCCATGGATACTGCAGTGTTATAATTGTCCATTTCTCAGTCTGTTTCCCAGCCTAGACTCTGAGTTCCTTGAGCTCACGAAACAGCTCTGTCTCCCCAGTGCTGATAAGCATATAGTTAATTACTTTATGAGGTTGGATAAAGTGTGTCATGGTGTAGGAAGCAGCATAGATTAGGGACCCAGGTAGTCTTGAAAGAAGGTTTATTCAGAAAATGGGGAGAGTTTAAAGGCCGTTTTTATATTCCTATTTCCACCCAGCACTTGAACACTGGTAGATTTCAAAACACAGAAAGAAAAGTTGAGCATCAAGGAGCAAGAGCTTTACAAGAATGTTGCCCAAGCAGTGGGAACTCTCCATTGATTAACATTAAGAGGAGCTCCATTCATATATCACACTGAGAACAGACCCCTAAAGGCTGATCTGCTGCCTCATTAGAACCCAATCAAAGGCTTTCAGTGTTGAGTAATAGGTTTGGCTGGGCTGGGCTGGCTCTAGGGGCAGAACTGCATCGAGGTTCTCTGCTAACTTCAGATGTTGAGGCAAGGCTGGTACAGAAAGGAACACTGGCAAGAGGATGTTGTGGTTGAACCATGAGGCCAAAACCTCCAACAAGAAGATGATCCAGTCTGATGACATTTCCTGCTATAGCACCTTCCCCACAAAGCAGAAACATGCTTTTGTTTCATAGCATTGCCCAGTCTCACCAGCCACTGACTACTGCAGTGGTGTTTTAAGTTCAGGTGTGTACAAAGCACCTAGGAATCTTGTTAAGTATGCAGACTGTGGGCTTACTCTCAAAGTTTCTGAGTCAGTGGAACTGGGTCTGAGCCCAGAACGGTAGGTTTAACAAGTAGCCTAGCTAAATAATGGTGCAGATGGATTAGATCAGACTTTAAGAACATGAACCTTGCCAGATACATAAACTTTGAACAAGTAAGAATCCTATGTTCTGGCCCCTGTGCTCTATGTCCATAGCTTCTTGGCTCTTATTTCTTGGTTGCCTAGAACATAGAATAATCCTTAAGCATAGAAGGAAGCCAGAAATATTCCCTCTATGTCCCAAACCATCTCCCTTGCAGATCCTGGGATCCCCCCACCCATCTCCCTTGCAGATCATTTTTCGTGATCTTCTGGTCTTAGGGGTTGTCATTTGGGCATCTGCATGATAGAGTTATATGTCTTTTTTCCAAATCAGGATTGAGTCTTGTGAAACTGGCTTGCTGGAACTCTGCACTAGGGTTCCATTTACTATTAAGGGCTCTAATGAGGAGGGACAGGCAATTATTATTATTTATTTCACTAATTAGCCAGATAATCATTCATTTTGAAACTGTTCAGGGTTGGAATCTGTTCATTTTGTGCCCTTTGTGTAATGTGGATTCATTCTATTTTTCCTCTTTCCTTTAGAAAAGCGGCTGCTTTGTTAAATGAGGGGCAAAGGTGGGAGTGAGAAGGGGGGGGGCTTAAAAAGAGAGAGAGAGATCATTTCTGAGCTGTGAAGATAATGCAACAAGGAACCAGAGTCCATAAAAACATCACCTTTCAGTCTCGGAAGACATAATGCTTGATGATAACCATAAAACATGTTAGTGCAAAATAAATTGCTGTTCTATTCAGATCCTTAAGCGTACTACTGTGGATGTCACTGGAGATACGCAACTCTTTTTTCTGATCCTGAGGTGTATTTTATCATAATTTGTGGGGTGGGTGACAGCCTTGTACACATGATTGCCTTTTCCTGCTCAGTTAGCTTGTCAAGGTCAGAGTCCTTTGGCCTTTTATGAATGTAGGACTATTAAGAAATGAGCAGGATAACTGAACAGCATGGAGAGGAAACTTTATTTTTCTCCGGTAATCAGTACATTACATTTGCATGGTGTTTGCTTATAATAAGCTACCATTTTACTCTTGGGTATTTTGGAGAATGGGAGGGAATGATGTTTTGATGCTCTGCATCTTATTTTTATTGTGAGATGGAAAGAACTTCTGGGAGGTTGAGATTCATCTTTGGTGTCACAAAACTGTCAGAATTTTTTTTAAGGTAGCTGATTACAGTGGGAAGTTGGTGCTTCTTTAGGTTGGTGCTTCTGTAGAGTAGAGATGCAGTATGTCTCTTCATAAGCCAAATGTCAATAATACCAGCCTGGTAGATCTGGCTGAGAGTATGCTTTTTTTTGGTTTTTGTTTCTGTTTCTTTATGACTTCTATTTTGAGAGTTAAAACCAGATCTGAGGATAACAAGTTGTAGCCAGGGATCTCATCCCAAGGAAATGTGAAATGGTAATCATTTCTCAGAGAACTGGAAACCCTTGATAAGTATAGGGTTGGGGAAGTGATCCTAGCTAGAGGTAGAGAAGGCTTTACTTCCCTAAAAGATGACTTTGCTAGCACCCATAACTTACCAATACACGCTTCACCTTTGTATAGTAGGAGTTATGGGATTCAGTGTAGGGAACTTGTAGCTTGAATGACTCTTTCCCCGTAGTGGGCTCCTTTGTTGTCCGTTAATGCTGGAAATTGCTCAGAAATCTTGATAAAAAGCAGTCAAAATGTCATAAACAAGTCATTGTGCAGAAAATACAAGGAACCATTGTTTCCAGGTCTTCAATGGCTCCCACTAAATTTTCAGAAGCTCTATCAGAGAGAATTTTTTATACCTGGTATTGTAGAGGTATCAGTATTAATTCTGATAGAAGGAGCCACAGGAAAAATGTCCTAGTATCTACTCTACCCACCACAACAATGATAAAATATTTACTGAGAAGAGTAAAAAGAACTTTAAGAAGCCTTCTACATCATTGAATATATAGATCCTAACATGTTAATTTACTAGAATTGATCTTTATACAGAACAAAGTAAAGTAAATGAAAGATATATTTACACTACTTAAGAGTGAGATACAATTACTGAATCCAAGAACCACTTTAATATAGTGTTGGCATATTAAAAATGAATTTGATTATTTTAAATAATTTTGTTCTATTCTTGAAAGCACTTTCAAGAGCTCTAGGGAAAGAAAATGTGAAGGTACTGAAAAACTAGTCAAGCTGCATTTTTTAAAGGTTTTAAGTACTTCTGAAGACCATCTTACCAAGTTATATACACTGTGTGATGACTAAGAAATAGAGAAAAGGGGCAAATGCCAGAGGCCAAGTTGTATACTAACACCTACAGGGACAGAATTTTTAGATCAATCACTTATTATGGCAAAGGATAGAAATTAAATCTATTAAAAAGGAAAATGGCTGACATAAAGGGAAAGATGTAGTTATACGAGGTAAGCTGGGAGCTCTCTTCCCATTGTAAGGTCCTATATCTAGTACAACTTTAAGGTAGCTATGGGAGCGTTACCTTATAGTGTCATTGAGGCTGGGTAAAGGCAGTGGTAGCAGCTAGAAGAGGCTTTGCTTCCCTTAAGAATAGACTTCTAAAGTGGTGCTTTCTCAAACCTTTGGACACATGCAGGGGGTTTGTCAATGTAAACTTGGTAAGCAGTGGTGGAGTTGGGCTTAAAATGAAATCTTGAGGTCTATGTAAGGCCAGTATTTCCAGGTAAAGTGGCTTATGGAAATAAAAATATGTTTTCCTGATCAGTCTCATCACTAATGAATGGTCTTCCTGTGATATGTCAAACACCCGCCTGTATCAGGAATTTAGATATGTTGTTCCATCCCCCTAGAATATTCTTCCCCCAGATATCCTTGTAGCTTGCTTCCTGACTTCAATTAAGGATTCTGCAACTGTCACTCATCAGGGCTGCCTTCCTTCTTCAGTCACCCAATTGAGAATAACAACTCCCTGGCACTCTCTAATCCTACCCTCCTTTTTTTCTACCATAGCACTTATCATCATCTGACACAATTTTTTGTTTGTTTGTTGCCCTGAATGGAAGGTAAGTTTAATGAGGTTAGATTCTGTGCCATATGGAACATCCAAACAAGCTGAGAGTTGCTGAGTGCCTCATACAGTGCCTGCCATGTCATAGGAACTCAGTGAATTTTTATTGAATAAATGAGTGAAAAAAAAATAATAGCTTTCTTGTGCATTTTCCACATTCCACACTGAGTTCCCCAATTTACTGCACGCCATTGCACTGTACTGTAAGCTAGATCACCATTATTTGGCACTCTATTTTACAGACAGGAACGCACTTCTAGTGGCCCTATATACAAGAGTCTTCTGTAAGGAATATAGAGCCTCCCCAAGGCTTTTAGCACTCTGTACCTTTATTCTGATTAAGAGTTGCTGTGACCTACATTAACATAGAAGGAAAATGAAATTAAGAAAATATCAACATTACAGAAAAAAATAGGGAAAGAGGAATGTTACTCAGAAAGATTTTTATGTTGACAGACTTCCTGGGAGGGACTTTTTTTTACTGAGGATAGTTTTTTATATTTTTATAAAATGGGCAAGGCTGGCATGTAGGATGCCCAGTTAAATTTGAATTTCAGATAAGCAATAAATGATTTTTTTAGCATGAGCATGTTCTGTATGTTATAGGACATATTAAGCTAAAAATTATGTTTTTCTGAGATTTAAATTTAACTGTGCATTCTATACTATATCTGGCAACTCTATTTTGCTATACTTTTGGTTTCCATTTCTAAAAAGTGCAGAAAAAATAATAATGAAAATAATAGTAATAAAACTACAAAATAAAAAATAATAGTAAAAAAACCATTACAGTTATGGCTTCTCTTCTCCTGGAACTGTGTGCATTTTGCATCCATCATCTCTGGTTCTCATAAAGACCCTGCATGGTAGATATCTCTTATTGTGCATATAAGGACATTGAATCCAAACAAGCTGAGAGTTGCTGAGAGGATAAGTAATTTGCCTAAAGTTACAAAGCAAGAAAGGCCATTTTCCTTTCATAACACTTAGCATCATGTGATGTAAAAATACTTTAACTTTTTTGTTTGTCTCCTCTACCAGAAAATAAGTTCTATGAGGATAGAGTCTGTGCCCCCAGAGAATGTCCTGTAGTCCAGGCCTCTCTATTTCCTACAGCCCTCTCTGTTCTTAGAGGCACGAGGCTAGAGCCAATCCACCAGCAAGAAGAGCCATTCCTAGCTGAACCCCAGAAGGAGCTGCCAGGATCTGAACTCTCATCTTTGCCTCCTTAGTTCTCCCATCCCACACCACTTGTGCCAAGTCTGGTCAATTTCCTGTGGGATCATTGATACATAGGACTTCTTTGTTACTACCTTTTTTTTTTTTTTTTTTTTTGCTTCACTTGAAAATAACTAAGGATAAACAAAAAAACAACAGTATATGCTGTTTCTGTTCCAGAGTCCTGTGCATTTTATTCTAAATGACAATATTTAACAACAAAATTGCTTCATTTCAACCTCATTGCATTTCTTCAAGTGGGAGTACTATAATTTAAAAATAATAAATGCAACAGAGTGAATATATTGCTTTCATTAATCCCCAATACTGCTTATTTTCAGCACTTTTAAATTATTTGGGTGTGCTCAATAGATTTAGTTGAAGTGGAAAAAAATCATTCAAATTTCAGACCATTTGCAATTATCAATTTATCTGCTGTTTTCCAGCCAAGTAACTGAACTTCAGAGTAGCATTTAGTTTGAATGATTTCCTCCCTACCCCCTGCCTGGTATGAAACAGTGAATTAGTCAAGTAAAAATGTCTGTGGAATTGAAGATGCTATAAACAAGGGCATCATATACTCTGAATTATCAGCCAGCACAGGTGATGTTGATTGCATGTCATGGTGTCCCAAGGACACCCAGAGTGACAGTGGAAACTTTCTGTCTCTATGCCCAAAGTGAAGTGAAGAATTAAGGCAGTAATCTGAACATTTCTCTTCTAACCTGCCCTTTGCTTGATTCCCAAGAATTTAAAGGAAAATATGAAATTTTAAGGTCTTTAAGTACTAGAACTTAAGCACTAAATTGCCAGATAAAATACAGGATGCCCCCATTAGATTTGAATTTCAGATAAACAGTGAATACTTTTTTAGTGTAATTCTGTCCCAAATATTGTACCATGCCTGTATTTTTATCTGCTATATCTGGCAACCCTTTTGAGGATCAAGACCCTGCATCTTGTTAATTTGCATGGTTTTTTTTGTTTTTTGTTTTTTTTTAATATGGCATGGTAGTGACTAATTGTAGTAGTTGGAATTTATTGAGTGATTACTATATGCCAAGCATTATCCTACATGCTTTACATTTATGATCATCTGGTCCACACAACAGTTCTGTCAGTTAAGTGTACTGTTGTCTCATTTTACACATACAGAAAGATGAGGCTTAGAGAGGTAAAGGTACTTGCCTAAGATTGCCACAAATGTGTGGTTTTAGAGAGTGGTAGCTGGAGTCAGTACCAGCTGACTGATTTCACTATGCCCTTTCTGATTTCAGTATGCCATTATGCCTTCTAATTAAATGAAAACAAATGACCAGTTGCAGATAAGATCATGTATCTCTCTAACTTTTCTTTAAGGATACAAATACAGCCCTAAATTCATATGGACATATTCAAGGTTGAGTTTTGCAGTGTATATATTAAGGCATACATGCAGAACTCATCTTACTGGCAAATGGACTGACCCATCCCCTATTATTAAAAGGAAACTCATTTGGCAAGATATAAATTGAAGGTATGAAATGCAATGGCAGTAATTGGACAGAACTTCAAATGAGTGAAAGCAGCTTCCAACAATTAGTTGTTTTGAACCCAGTAAAATTCCTGTTATTTCACTTAACTTTAAACTCATTATGGGTTGCCCTGAGGTATTTAAATTTAATTTGGGGGTTTTTGAATTGTGGATTTGCTTAAATGTAGGCTTCATCTCCTAATTGGTTAATGAGCAAGTGCATTTGCAAATGGGCCAGATTCCACGCTGAGGGTCTCATCATAACATTTCTTCTTAAATATCTATTGCATGTAATTATTGAAAAGATGATGAAACATTTTGAAAAAATTCAAGAGAAAACAGCACCCACGACAGAGCACAATCATTTTCATTTTTGCATATTCCTTTCCTGTTACTGATTTCTGAAGTGGCCAGAACCGATAGAGATTCCACGGAGCTTGTTAGAAATGAATTCATGATTTTTGTCAAGAAGAAACTGCCTACTTAGAAGAAAAGGCAGATGAGGAAAGAAAATGTCTTGCAATTCAAAGCAATTCTGTTTTTTGTTCTTTTTTTTTTAATTCCATAAACAGGACATGCAGTGAAGTGTTAAGCAGTTTTTTCCTTTCTCACTATAATTATTCCTTTGACTTCAGAGGTACTGTGGAGATGCGAATTGATTTCTGGATTCTGAGATCAAGGTCCAGGCACCTGCCATAGAATTAACTGAGACTGACACTAGGTGGGACTCCTTGGTTTTCCCAGGGCTCATTTATTGAGCGGTACTAGGTTAAGTAGTAGAAATACACACACACACACACACACACACTGAACTAGAATTTACCATGCTGTGACAGAAGTCTGAATTATTGTAGACAGATAGCAGCGTTGTGCTGATGGACTAACATGATCAACATGACAAGATGATCAAAGGATCATGGTTCTTCTTCAAGAGAGCCTGCCTCGACCTAAGAGTGTCTATACGTGCTAGGAAGGACTATGGATCGTTTGGTCACAGCTTTTGCCCTCAACCATTAACAGTACTCCCTGAGATGAGAAGACTGGTAAAACATTTAAAGGAAACAATGATTTGCCAGAAAAAGGAATTCGATAGCAACCCTAATAGAGCCACTTTGTTAGGTAATACAAACTGCTCAACCATAGGATCAGTGCAGGGACCACAGAGGAGCTAGCTACACTAGTAAAAAGTGAAATGATTTACATTTGGAAGCCACAGCTGGTATGAAAATAAACATTGAATCAGTTCCTTCCTCTAAGTCCATGTTCCATTAGAATAACTACGGTAGGTGACATTTTTCACATTTTAATTGGTGTTTTGCTGATTTTATCAGAATTTTTGCTGATCAAAGCAAATTAGCTATTTATTTATTTTGCAATGAAGCTAACTGTTCACTGCAAGTTTAATGTACTGTAATGAATTTTAAATATCCTCCTAGTCAGATTACAAAGTGTTTGAATCAAGATGTCCTTGTTACACTTAAATTATTAATTACTCAAATGGACAAAAGGCAACTTTCAGATATAATGTCACATTTTAAATGGATCTGAGTCGATGAAAATGTTGGGCCTGCATTAAAAGATGTCAGAAAAATAAAAATGTTTTCCCCAAAGTCTGCTTAACCCACTCGTACCTGCTTGGTTTTTAGACATATGATAAATACTTTCATTATTAGTTTATTTTCAGTAGCTTAAAGAACAATAAGTTTTTATGTTATTTACACTCCAGTGACTTTGGTTTAATTGGCTTCCTTTATGTTATTTATATAAATATAAATCATACTGGGTTTTAAAGTATTAATGATGCATTTTATGTTATAATGCTGTTTTCATCCAGATTAGCACTTCATAAATTCATACCATCCATGGATAACAACTAAGGATTCTTACAAAATCTTTTTCAAAAGTTGAAGCAAATGCACTTGAACTTCAACAGAATTTAAGTTTGAGATGAAAAGATCCACTACATTAACACTTCATTTGCATTTGAGTCAGCAAATTAATTTATTCAGATATTTCTAGAGGGCAGTTCTCAGGTCTGTATGGTTGGGAAACTACATAGATTTATTTGTCAAGGCACTATAACAAAGCAAAGTGAAAACCCCATTTAAATAGAACTGAGTTTTAAATATTGCTTCTACCAGTTGAAGGAGTGTAGGTGAGCCTACTCCAAAAGCCCTCAGAGATGGCATCTGTCAAGTAAAAAGGTTGGTTGAAAGGTCTTTTGGCACTATTTAAATGTTTGCAGTTGTAGGTTTTTCTAAGCACCCATTTGGTGTTCTTTGGACATTTGCTCTTAAATCCTGAGATGACCTTTTGAGTAAATGGAATTCTCTTTTACAGCTTACATTTCTAAATAAATTTTATGATTTTATGGATATTTAGGCTTTTCTGAGTGCTTCTGCATACTACTGACCTCTTTCATTGATGAAAAGCATATGAAAAAAAAGTCAGCAAAAGATGTTTTTGAATAGACGAACAATATCATTTCAATTGTTAAAAATGATGTGCTGTAGGGTTGGAGGTGGGGGAACAAATAAACCAATATGACAAGTTTAAACAAAACAACAGAGGTGCCTGAGTGGCTCAGTGGTTGAGCATCTGCCTTTTGATCAGGTCGTGATCTCAGGTCCTGGGATCGAGTCCTGCACTGGGCTCCACACATGGAGCATGCTTCTTCCTCTCCCTCTGCCTATGTCTCTGCTTCTTTCTCTGTCTCTCTCATGAATAAATAAATAAAATATTTAAAACAACAACAACAACAATAACTGTGTAATGTGATAGGAGTGGTAATTTGATTTTGATCTTAGGGAAAGTTAGGTGCCATTCTGAAACACAGCCCTGATCTTTGTCGTGGCAAAGATGGTGACTAGAGAAGAATGAAATGCTTCTTGAGCATTCATTTTAAAAATGTCACTTGAACCTCACCTGAACACAAGTTTTCTTGAAATGCATATGAGATAAGCTGGTTCATTTGTCTTTGTCCTTGTCTTTGTCTGTTCCGTTTTCAAAGTGCCAAATGAGTTCCAGGACAAGATGATTTTTTTCTACAGGATGGGTCTATTAAAAAAACTTTTGGAATCAAAGAGATCTTTCTAGTTGGAAAGCTTTTGGTAAAGTTATTTAACCTCTTTTAACATTGTTTTTCTCATTTATAAAATAAGAGTAGCTATAGTATTTGCTTCATGGGGTTGTTTTGAGGAATGAATGGAAGGAAGTACGTGAAGCCTTAGTACAGTACATTGTTCCTAAATAGTTGCTCGATCAATCCTTGGTTTTGTTTTTGTTTTTTTTTTTTTTAATTTTTATTTATTTATGATAGTCACACACAGAGAGAGAGAGAGAGAGAGAGGCAGAGACATAGGCAGAGGGAGAAGCAGGCTCCATGCACCGGGAGCCCGACGTGAGATTCGATCCCGGGTCTCCAGGATCGTGCCCTGGGCCAAAGGCAGGCGCCAAACCGCTGCGCCACCCAGGGATCCCCAATCCTTGGTTTTGTAATGTGTCTTCTGTACAGTTACTCTGTATATTAAAATTTGGAAGGATATCAACAAGTAAGTCGTGCTGCTATCTGGGGTGTAATTCCAACTCAGATGGAAACCACTGGGGGAGTAACAAACATTTATTCAGCAAGAATGATGTCACTAAAGAGAAACATGTCTGGTATCTAAAGAAGTACTATAGAAGATGCTAGAAGAATACCTTGTAGACTGTGACAGCTGTTCTTAGTATGAATTGAGCGTTCTCTAAAAAGTTGGTAGGGTGATTAGTTGGTGGAGAGAAACCGAAAGAGGCAGTTTATTGGACTTACATTGCACCTGATGAGGAATGAGGGGAAAATCACTATCAAGTTGGTGAATGTGGCGTATGTTTGCTACCTTGCCTTAAGCAGCTATTTCAGTTTATAAAGGACTTACGCATTTTCTCATTTTGTCTTTATATCAGCCCAGTAATGCAAGTGGTTCAGATAAATTTTCCTGTTTACAGGTGAAGTCCTTGTGTCTCAGGGAAGTAAAGGACTTTGCCAGAGGCAGAATTTGAGCCAAATTATTCTGCCTTAATTTCATGAAAATAACCAACAAGCATTAAAACAATTCATTTAGGGGTGCCTGGGTGGCTCCTTTGGTTAAGCGTCTGACTCTGGATTTTGGCTCAGGTCGTGGTCTCAGGATTGTGAGATCCAGCCCCACTTTTGGCTCTATGTTCTGTGGGGAGTCTGCTTGAGATTCCATCTCCCTCTTCCTCTGCCCCTTACCTCTGCATTCACTCTCTCTCTCAAGTAAATAAATAAATCTTAAAGCCATTTAATTCTTATACCCATCCTATGAATAGGTATACTACTATTATACTACTATTATATTTTATTATTTATGATATTATAGATCATTTTACAGATAAGGAAACTGAAGCACAGAAAGGTGAGGCAATTTGTGCAGTAGCATATAGTTGGTGGGAGAACTAGAATTTGAAATCAGAAAAATCTAGCTCCAGAATTCATATTCTTCACACTATACAACCTCTAGTGGACCAAAATTGAGAATAAGCTATGATTCTCAAGCTTTAGCAAATAATCAGAATCATCTGGAAGGTTTGTTAAAACACAGATTGCTGGTACTCACCCCCAAAGCTTCTGATTCATCAGTACTGCAGTGAAGCTTGGGAATTTTCATTTATTTTTTTTAAATTTTATTTAAATTCAACTAATTAACATATAACATATTATTGATTTCAGAGGTAGAGGTCAGTGATTCATCAGTCTTATATAATTCCCAGTGCTCATCACATGCTCACCTTAATGTTCATCTCCCAGTTACCCTATCCTCCTACCCATCTCCCCTCCATTGACCCTCAGTTGATTTCTTATGATTAAAACTCTCTTAGAGTTTGTCTTCCTTTCTGATTTCATCTTGTTTTATTTTTTTCTCTCTTCCCCTATGATCCTGTTTTGTTTCTTAAATCCACATATGACTGAGATCGTATGATAATTGTCTTTCTCTGATTGAATTATTTCACTTAGCATAATATCCTCTAGTTCCATTTACATCTTTGCAAATGGCAAGACTTGATGGCTGAGTAGAAGTCCGTTGTAGGGGGAAGCCTGGGTGGCTCAGCAGTTGAGTATCTGCCTTCAGCTCAAGGTGTGATCCCAGAGTCCTGGGATCGAGTCCCACATCAGGTTTCTCGCAGGGAGCCTGCATCTGCCTATGTCTCTGCCTCTATCTCTATGTCTCTCAGGCATAAATAAAATCTTTTTTTAAAAAAAGTCCATTGTGTGTATATATACCACATCTTCTATATCAATTTATCTGTCAGTGGATATCTGGGCTCTTTCCATAGTTTGGCATTGCTGCTATAATCATTGGGGTGCATGTACCCCTTCAGATCACTATGTTTGTATCCTTTGGATAAATACATAGTAATGCAATTGCTGGGTCATAGGATAGTTCTATTTTTAACTTTTTGAGGAACCTCCATACTGTTTTCCAGAGCAGCTGCTCCAGTTTGCATTCCTAATGACAGTGTAGGAGAGTTCCCCTTTCTTCACATCTTCGACAATATCTGTTGTTTCCTGACTTGTTAATTTTAGCCATTCTGACTGGTATCAGGTGGGTCTCATTGTGGCTTTGATATGTATTTCCCTGATGCCCAGTGATGTTGAGCATTTTTCCATGTGTGTTTTGGACATTTGTATGTCTTCTTTGGAGAAGTGTCTGTTCATGTCTTCTGCTCATTTCTTGATTGGATAATTTGTTCTTTGGGTATTGAGTTTGATAAATTCTTGACAGATTTTGGATACTAGCCTTTTATCTGATGTGTCATTTGCAAGTATATTCACTCATTTTGTAGGTTGCTGTTTGGTTTTGTTGACTGTTTCCTTTGCTGTGCAAAAGCTTTTTATCCTGATGAAGTCCCAGTAGTTTATTTTTGCCTTTGTTCCCCTTGCCTCTGGAGACATGTCTAGCAAGAAGTTGCCGTGGCCAAGGTTACAGAGAGGTTCCTGCCTGTGTTTTCCTCTAGGATTTTGATGGATTCTTATCTCACATTTAGGTCTTTCATCCATTTTGAGTCTATTTTTGTGTATGGTGTAAGAAAGTGGTCCAGTTTCCTTCTTCTGCAGGTAGCTGTCCAGTCTTCCCAGCACCATTTGTTGAAGAGACTTTTTTCCATTGGATATTCTTTCCTGCTTTGTCGAAGATTAGTTGACCATAGATTCTAGGGTTCATTTCTGGGTTTTCTATTCTGTTCCATTGATCTATATGTCTGTTTTCATGCCAGTACGATACTATCTTGATGTTTACAGCTTTGTAGTAGAGCTTGAAGTCGGAATTGTGATGCTACCAGTTTTGATTTTCTTTTTCAACATTCCTTTGGGGGAAAAAAAAAGAAAACATTCCTTTGGCTATTTGGGGTCTTCTCTGGTTCTATGCAAATTTTAGGATCATTTGATCCAACTGTGTGAAATAAGTTGATGGTATTTTGATAAGGATTGCACTCAATGTATAGATTGCTCTAGTTAGCATAGACATTTTAACAATATAGACCCTTTAATTATGATATAGTGTCCTTCCTCATTTCTTATATAGTCTTTGGTTTAAAATCTAATTTGTCTGACATAAGGATTGCTATCTCAGCTTTCTTTTGATGTCCATTAGCATGAATGGCTTTCTGCTCCTTCGCTTTAAATCTGGGAGTATCTTTGGGTCTAAACTGAGTCTCTTGCAGACAGCTTATCAATGGGTCTTGCTTTTTATCCAGTCTGATATTCTGTGTCTTTTGATTGGGTCATTTAGCCCATTTACATTCAAAGTAACTAATGAAAGATATTAATTTAGTGCCATTGTATTACCTGTAAAGTCACTGTTTCTATAGATTGTTCCTTTGGGTCTGTGTTATTTTTGGGCTCTCTTTACTTAAAGGATCCCTTTTAATATTTCTTGTGGGACTGATTTGGTGACCACAGATTCTTTTAGTTTCTCTTTTTACTGAATGTTGCTTTGTTTTTTAAATCTCTCTTTCTATTTTGAACAAGATCTAGCTGGATAAAGTATTCTTTGCTGCATATTTTTTTCATTTAGCACCCTGAATATATCATGCCTGTCCTTTTTGGCCTGCCATGTCTCTGTGGATAGGTCTTCTGCCAGTCTAATGTTTCTACCCTTGTAGTTTACAGACCTCTTGTCCCAAGCTGCTTTCAGGATTTTCTCCTTGTCTCACAGACTTGTAAGTTTAACTTTTTTTTTAATTTATTTTTTTTATTTAAAAAATTTTTTTTTTTAGTTTAACTATTTTTATTGATTTTGAGGGGAGTTCTTTGTGCCTCCTGGACTTGGATGCCTGTTTCCTTCCCCAGGTTAGGGAAGTTCTCTACTATAATTTACTCCCCTATACCTTCTGCCCCCTCTCTCTTTCCTCTTCTTTTGGGATCCCAATTTTCTCAAATTCTCCCCTGGTGATCCAGTAGTTGTTTATTTCTTTTTCTCAGCTTCTTTATTCTCCATCATTTTATCTTCTAGATCACTAATTCTCTTTTCTGCCTCATTTATCTTAGGAGTTAGAGCCTCCTTTATTGCATCTCATTAATAGCTTTTTTTATTATGACTTGATTAGATTTTAGTTCTTTTCTCCAGAAAAGGATTCTCTAGTGTCTTCTGTGGTTTTTTTTTTTTTCAAGCCATGCTAGTATCTTTATAACTGTCATGCTGAACTCTAGCTCTGACATCTTACTTATGACCATAATGATTAGGTCCCTGGCACAGTCCTGCCTCTTGTTCTCTTTTTTGAGGTGAGTTTTTCCCATCTTGTTGTTCTACCCAGAGTAGAATAGACGGAGGAAGGAAGAAAATGCTAAAATGGCAATGATTACCCCAGAAAAATATACACTAAACAAATCAGAAGAGACCCAAAATTGAAAAAAAGAGAATATAATCAAACAGGTGAACAGAATAGAGCAATATCCTGGATCCTGTGTGTTATTTTGGTCCATTTGTTAGAAAACTAGATCTCAAAATTGTAACAGAAGAAAAACTTTTATGTACAAAAAAAATTCAATATAACGAAAGGGTAGAATGTAATTGTAAAAATGAAAATTAAAAGACAAAAAAAGGAGTATAAACATAAAAGTGAACAGACAGAGCAATACGCTACATCCTAAGTGTATTTTGGTCAGTTTATTAAAAGAAACTACATCTCAAAATTGTAAGGGATTATAGGGGAAAGGAGGGGAACTGAGTGGGAAAAATCAGTGAGGGTGACAGAACATGAGAGGCGCCTAACTCTGGGAAATGAACAAGGGGTAGTGGAAGGGGAGGTGGGTGGGGGGATGGGGTGACTGGGTTAGGGGCACTGAGGGGGCACTTGACGGGATGAGCACTGAGTGTTATACTGTATGTTGGCAAATTGAACTCCAATAAAAACAATACATAAAAAATTGTGGGGAGTAAAAAAAAAAAAACAAAAAACCTGAAGACTATATGCTGTATTCCCCTAGTGGGAGTTTTCAGTTCTTTGTGGTCAGTAGACTTGGTCTTGGCTGGGTGCTCTTGCTGATCTTCTGGGGGAGAGGCCTATTGTACTGGTTCTCAGGTGCCTTTGCCCCAGGTGGAATTGCACCTCCCAAGCCAGGGTAAGTAATCTGCTCCGAATTGCTCTAGATGGCTTCCCCCCCCCCCCCCCCCGAAGGCTTCCCCCGTGCTTTAGAGGATAAGAGTGAAAATAGTGGCCTCCCAGTTTCTAGCTCCCAGCAGAAAGCTCAGGGCTCCACTCCTCAGTGCACTCTGAGGGAAAAGCAGTGAGTTACTTCTGTCTGCCTGGTCCCCGTCTGCACTCTGTGCTCACCCAGCCTGTGACAGCATTTCTATCTCAGGCATGTGACCCTGTTTTGAGTCCCAAACCCTGCAGATTCTTGCGTCGTCACACACATTGAGGAGGAATCCGTGGTAGTGGAGGCTGTCTCACACACTGGTTCTGCCACTTGCTGGGCCCCTGCTCTGAGAACTGTCACACTGATGGGCCATGGTTGTTGGTTTATGGCAACTCCAAGCTGAAACTCTTGGGTTTGCTGATTGCAGCCTGCTTCCCTCTTCTGATGCCTGGGAACTGCTGCACCCAGGGACCCCCGTCTTCCTGTGACCTCACGGAACCTGAGACCACACTGTCTCACCCAGGATTCCACCCCTGCTTTCCCACCTAATCACCTTTCAGGCACAAATGTCCCTCACCTGAGCAGACGTCTAAAAGTTCCAATTTTGCATTCACCTGAGCAGACTTCTAAAAGTTCCAATTTTGCATTCAGCTCCTCTATCACTTTCCAGTAGCCAGCTGCCAGAGGCTCCCTCTCCTTGCTGTTTATCTTCCCATATATCTCCTCAAGTTTGCTCCTCTGAGCCTCCTACCTTGCAGAAAGTGGTTGCTTTTCTATTTGTAGAGTTGCAGCTATTAGATCTCTGGTTGTGTTTGCATGAGTTCAGAATGTTTTAATAGCTATCTAGCTGAATTCCTGGGACCAGATGAAACCAAGTTCTCCTACTCCTCTGCCATCTTGGACTCTCTGCATGTCAGAATTTGCATTTCTAACAAGTTTCCAGATGATACTGATGCTGATGGTGTGAAAACCACACTTTCAGAACCATTGGTCTAGACTAGAGACACGTCTTGATAGTCCAGACTTCAGGGTTCTTTGGCCTATGAAAGAATGTTGGTAGATACTTGACTTGAAGGGGAGGGGACTGTACTTGGGGCTCCAACACAGGCTCGTACCTCATGGCTTCTCTAGCATCCACAACATACCAAAGCAAAGCTACTTGTCTGAATGCTCATAAAAGGACTCCCCTAGAAAAGCTAGTTTGTATAGTTATGGTCATTCCCAGAGATAATAGTTAGGGATGTGGAGGTAGGAAGATTACACAGACCCACTTCCAATTACTATATGTGTGCATGATTATCATGGGAAATCTTGGAAATTGATAGGACATCATCCCTTTGCCTTCATAACAGGAGTTGGGGAGAGTTATGGGAATATTAGATACTTTCAGATCTCTAGAACTATGGTTGTTTTTCTGGAATTGTTTGCAATATTATTATTCTAATGCTAAGGTGGAAGTTAAAATGCCCAGTACCAGTGAACTTGTTTATTCATTTGCTGATGTGTTACAATGAAAATAACACAGTAATAAAGAATACAATAAGGACTGTGCTATTTCATTCTATTTAATATTTACTGTAGTTATCTGAACTTCTTGTTTTATGCATTTATTAAACTTCATACAAAGATACAGTAATATAACAGTTATTATTTATTAAACCATTCATTTGAAAAAAATTTAAAAATAGTAGTGATGTGATTCTTCATAAAAATCTGTGCTTTTCCCTCAATTCCCGTAGAGTCCAGGCAATCCCTGCCCACAGGTGCCATCAGTACTACTTGCCATGGGGTGCCTTACATCCAGTCACTTGTCTTTGTCAGGCTCCACAACTCTCTGTGGAGGACATCTGTTCTATGCCAGCTTGGCTGAGTATCCAGGCATGGAACTTAACAGAAGAAATAAGTAGTTGGCAGAGAATAAAACTTTGAACCCACTGCTGACAGTTGCTTATCAGAATCTCAGGAAGAAATACATTCATGGAGAATTTTCTGAAGGAGAGGAAGTTCATCCCCTTACCTAATATGGTACTCTCCATTGCTGGGGTTGGCCAGATCACCAAAGAATCATTTATTCAATTGGCATGATTTTGACCACCTCCCTACCTTACCAAATTGCTTAGACTGAATTGCTTTTTTTTTCAGCTATTGCTGTTTCTTTCAACTGTCTTCATCAAGAAGTATTAAAAAGAAAAGGCTGTAAGACCTTGTACTGATTGTATTTACTTTGAGATTGTTGAAATACATTGCTCATTATATTTCACCTGTAAACTTTAAATATTTTTCTTTATATTTATGACATGCTTCAAACCTACAGAAAATGATAGACTCAAAAGTACCATGAAGTTTACTTTTTGCTTTATCTGCCTTATTTCTGAAAAAGAAATGGAATGTTACAGTTTAACACTCCCCCCACCCAACCTTAGAAGTAACCACTATTCTAATGTTGGTATGTATCTTTCCTTCCACATTTTGTGCACTATTAGTACATATCCAAGTATCTACAAGCAATATGTAATATTGTTTTAAAGATTTTCAAAAGTTTCCATAAATGACATACAACTCACCCCCATTTGCGCACAGTGGGCTTTTCATGAAGACATGTAAGAAGCTTTTATTATGCTGAGCATCTGTTTTTTACTCATGGATACCATGGAACATATAAATTAGGTTTCTCTCTGTGCAGTAATAGTTGGGAAATCTCAACTCTGATTTACTGTCCACTTTAATTTCATCTTTTTACTTCATCTGAACACATCCTTAACCTTATATTCCCTCTGCCTTCATGTCTTTGTTTAATTTCTTAAAGGTTGTTGCATTTATATTCTTGTAATAAGTTCCTTTTTTCTTATTTTTTGGACCTGCTCTCTTCCTTCCCTATTCAGTGTCTCCTTCAGTTACATTCTTAGTTACCAATAGGCACCATTTGCCACCATCACTCCTCCTCCTTAGTACTGAAACCATGACAATTGGCGGGATTTACTATATGCTAAACATGACATTGTATTTAGCAAAATAGATTTTGTAAGCCTAAAATCCAGATGTGTTATCTGTTAGTATTCAAGAAAACTGGTATAAAATGTACAATGGATTTCCATGTTAAAATACTTCCTGCTCAGAAGTGGACCCCTGTAGTTTAATCCCCAGTCCAAAAATTGTTTTCAGTAATAGAAAGAGATTTAGGATTATAGGTTGATGAGCATACATCACAATATTTTCATAATTTGGAGCTAAATGTACTGCAAAGGAGCAGCAGCCTGGGGAAGCTATTAACAATTTAAGAATTTGCCATTTCCAGTTGGTGCAAGAATGTTAATTCCATTCCCAAAGAGAAGCCATAGAAATGGCATGTGTTATGATTCTTAGAGATGTGTTTTGTATAGTAGAATATTGATATGTCAGTGTTTGGAATTTTACCCTTTGAGCCTTTGCTAAATTTCCCTCCACTGTGTAGTTAAGCACAACTCTGGGTTTTTTTTTTCCTAAAGGCAGTCATTCTAAGTGCATCTGAATTCATATTCTTGGGGTTATAATAGTCACCTTGAACGGTTGTGTTAGCCTCAAATATAATCAGGTGATCCTCCAACTTTAGGCAGTGAACAAGAGTAGTTATTAATTTTAATATAGGGACACCTGGGGGCTCACTGGTTGAGTGACGGCCTTCAGCTCAGGGTGTGATCCTGGGTTCCAGGATCGAGTCCTGCATTGGGTTTCCTGCATTGGGCTCCCCACGGGGAGCCTGCATCTCCCTCTGCCTATGCCTCTTCCTCTCTTTGTGTATCTCATGAATAAATAAATGGAATCTTAAAAAAAAATTTTTTTTAGTATAAGAGAATATTTGCAAACAGAAATATTTGCTTTAAAGGGGTAAATGTTTTTATAAGACATACATAGAAATGAGTATCTACAATGTGTTAAGATAAATGATATTAATTTTAATATTTCATTAATATTCATCCATGTTTCAATTAAGGCTATCTTTTTTAATGTTCACCAAGTTGTAGCTCTAATATCTGCACAAATTATTGTGTTGATAAATAATATAGTTTTACCAATACAACAGTTGTAATAATGTCATATGTTACCTCATTCATCCATCCGTACATGCATACATTTATTTAAAAAGTTTACCGAGGAGCTCCTAGATGGCTCAGTTAAGCATCGGACTCTTGGTTTAGGCTTAAGTCATGATCTTGCAGTCCTGGGATTAAGCCCTGCATTGAGCTTTGTGCTTCGTGTGGAGGTTGCTTCAGATTCTTTCTCCCTCTCCCTCTGCCCTTCTCTACCCATTCTCCCTCTCTCTCACACACACAAAGAAATCAAACCTTAAAAAAGAAAGTTTACTGAACTTTGTTGTATTATGGACACTGTTGGATCCTAGAAATATAAACATGAGGAAGATCTGTACCATGCTTTCAAAAAACTAACAATTTCATGTGAATGATAGAGTTATAAACAAACTGTAGTAAACTGTGATAACTGCTATAGTTGATAAATATATAAGTGTTATGGAAGTATTGATAATGAAGTAAATTAATCCTGCATGAAAAATAAGAAACGAGTTTACAATTGAGTAAGAGTAGCTAAGAAAGCATTTTCTGACTCCCTAGGGCAAATTTAATCTTTCTCTCTCTCTCTCTCTCTCTCTCCAGGATAATACATATTTATCTCAAGTAAGTATTAACATATTTCATTATAGGTAATGGTTCCCATATCCTTCTCCTTTACTAGATAGAACTCCTGAAGAATGTTTTATTCAACTTTGTATCCTTAGTACCTAGTACAGGATAGAAGCTCAGTGGGACGCCTGGGTGGCTCAGGGCATGATCCTGGAGTCCCAGGATCGAGTCTGCATTGGGCTCCTGCTTTTCCCTCTGCCTAGGTCTCTGCCTCTGTGTGTGTGTGTCTCTAATAAATAAATAAAACCTTAAAAAAAAAAAAGGATAGAAGCTCAGTGCAATGTTTGTTGGTTGAATAAACACATGAGTCAAAAATAAATCTCAGGGGAAATTTAAATATTCAAGCATATTTTTGAACTAAATGAAAATGAAAAGCATCAAATTTGTGCAGTGCAGTGAAGAGCAATGATGAGAGAAAAATTTATAGTATTAAATGCATATATTCAAAAAAGAAGATAGATCTGAAATCAGTCATCTAAACCTTCACCTTTGAAAATTAGAAAAAGAAGAGCAAATTAAATCCAAAGTAAGGAGAAGAAAAGAAATAATAAGAACTACAGCAGGAATCATGAAATTGTAAAAAGGAAATTAATAGAGATAATTAATGAACCAAAATGCTCTTACTTTGAGAAAATTAGTAAAATCGATAAATCCCTAGCCAGACTGGCTAAGAAAAAAAGAGAGATGACACAAATTACTAATATTAGAAGTAAGAGATGAGACATTGCTAGAGATCCTGTGGCCATCAATATGGTAATAAAGGAATATTACAACCAACTCTATGTTCACGAATTTGATAACTAGGTGAAATGAACAAATTCCTCAAAAGACACAACTTGCCAAACATCACATAAGAAAAAATAGACTATCTCAGGACATCTGTATCTATGAAATAAATTAAATCAATAACTAATAACATTCCAAAACAAAAGACAGCAGGCCCAGGTGGGTTCACTGGTGAATTCTTCCAAACATGTAAGGAAGAAACTATACCAGTTCTCTACAGTGTCTTTTAGAAGATAGAATCAGAGGGAATACTTCCTAACTTGTTCTATGAGGCCAACATTAATGCCAGAGAAAAATGCTACAGTAAAAAAACTACAAATATCTCTCATGAACATTGATGCAAAAATTCTCAATAAAATATTTAGCAAATTAAATCCAAAAATGCATATGAAAACAATTTTACACCATGATCAAGTGGGATTTGTCCCAGGTAGGCAATGCTGGTTTAGTATTTGAAAATCAGTTAATGAATATGATCCATCATATCAGCAGGTTAAAAAAGAAAAATCACATGGCCATATCAATAAATACACAAAAAGCATTTGACAAAACCAACACTCATTCATGGTAAAAACTCAGTAAACAAGGAATATCTAGGAACGTTCTCAACTTGATAAAGACTGTCTACAAAAAAAAACCTGGCAGCTGACATCATACTTAATGGTGAGAAACTCAAAACTTCCCCTCTAAGATCAGATACAAGATACAAATGTCTTCCCTCACCACTCCTTTTCCCTTCACCACCACAATAAGGTTTAGTTAGTATCCATCACCTCACATAGTTACAAGGTTTTTTTTTTCTTGTGATAAGAACTTTTAAGATCTATTCTCTTAGCATCTTTCAAATATATGATAAGTATTTATTTTTAACAATAATTATCATACTGTGCATATTATCTCCAGAACTTATTTATCTTAGTGGAAGTTTTTACATTTTGACCACTTACCCATTATCCCCACCTCCTCCTCACCTATGGCAGCTACCAATCTGTTCTCTGTATGAATGAGTTTAATTTTTTTTTTTTTGGATTCCACATATAAGACAGCATTGGTTTTTCTCTGACTTATTTTGTTCAGTAAAAGATCCTCAAAGTCCATCCGTGTTGTTGAAAAGTGACAATATTTTCTTCTTTCTTATGGTTGAGTAATATTCCATTGTATATACATACATACCACATTTCCTTTATCCATTCATCTGTCAGTAGTCACTTAAGTTGTTTGCATGTCTTGGCTATTGTAAATAATGCTGCAGTGAACAAGGGTGTGCAAATATTTATTTGAGACATTGATTTCCTTTCCTTTGGAAATAGACCTAGAAGTGGAATTGTTGGGTTGTTTGATAGTTCTCTTCTTAATTTTTTGAGGAACCTTCCTACTATTTTTCATAGTGACTGCACCAATTTATGTTCCATCAATAGTACAGAAGTCTTCCCTTTTCTCCACATCCTGGCCACCACTTGTTATTTCTTGTCTTTTTAATTATAGCCATACATAAAATCTTGTAACATTACATTTGAAATACCAGTATAAACTCAGCATTTTGTTTTGTTTTTAAAAAATTAAAATTTCCCAGCTTTGTTTTTTGGGCTTTTTAAAATATTTTATTTATTTATCCATGAAAGATACAGAGAGGCAGAGACATAGGCAGAAGGAGAAGCAGGCTCCCTCTGGGGAGCCTGATGTAGGACTCAATCTCAGGGCCCTGGGATCACAACCTGAGCCAACAGCAGACACTCAACCACTGAGCTACCCAGATGCCCCAAATTTTCCTACCTTTATTAAGTGAAAAAATATGAAAAAGCTATGAAGGACAATCACAACAAATCTCTTGCTCTCAAGTTGTAGTTTCTAAATATCATAAGGAATCAGGACTCCTTGGAGGAATGATTGATTTCAGGTATGGGATTGGAAATTTATAAGATGTCTCTCAAATGTCTTGTGCGTGAAAGCAAGGGAGTTATCAAAGACTAATGGGTCAAGGTACCTGGGTGGCTTGGTCAGTTAAGCGATCAACTCTTGGTTTCAGCTCAGGTCATGATTTCAGGGGTGTGAGATATATCCCTGTGTCAAGTTCCAGGCTGACTGTGGAGTCTGATGGAAATTCTCTCTCTCTGTCCTTCCTGCTCATGCTGTGTGTGTGTGTGTGTGTGTGTGTGTGTGTGTCTCAAATACCTAAATAAATAAATCTTTAAAAAATAGTAATGAATCATATCAAAGGGATATGGAGCAAACATGAAGGAGTTTCCTTGGCTAAGAATGGGAAGATTTTGGCATCAAAAATCGTAATGCTTTCTACTAAATGAAAAACACTGATTACGTAGATTCCATAATGATAACAACAACAAAAAACGAGAAAGCTAAAAAAACACCCTAGAAGGCTTCATTGAAAAGTAATTAGGACAATAGCTTCTTACTGTAAAAGGTGTCAGTCATATGGAAAGATTAAACACCTTGTCTTTTTGATATGAACCGTATATTGAGGTAATCAAATAGCCTCAGGGGATGAGTGAAAGGTTTTTGTTAAAGGAAAATTCCACAAAATGAAAGTATAAGAAATAATAGAAAGTCAGCGTTTTTGTTATAGGAAAACTTCACAAAATGAAAGTCTAAGAAATAATAGAAAGTCAGCATTTTAAACCTCTAATGAATAATTTGGGGAAAATTTGAGCAAAAACCATCAATGGATAAAACCATTGGATGAAAAAAAAAACATTGGATAAAATTTTGTTGGAAGCTTTACAGTGAAGCTGATGATCATGCCTCAGCCCCATTGATCAGTCTTAGCATCTTAGCAGTCTTAGGCTGCGTGTACCTCTTCATATGATACAGTTACAAAGGATAGGTTATGATTATAAAGTATTCTTGTCAGAGAATTGAACCTGAATCTAACCAGACCTTTAAAGTTAACTTTATTATGAGGGATGAAGTGAAAAAATCAATTGACAGAACAGGGAAATAAACAGATAAATCTGAAATGTTCATTCTTCCGTAGGACACTATACTTGGTTTCTTCAGAAGTCAGTTACCTGAAAAAATAAAGGTGAGGGAGGAGAGACAATTCTAGACTGAGACTTTAGATAACTAAACATAATGTGTAGCCTTGTTTTGGATCTTATAAAACCAAATGCAAAAACATTTTTAAAAACTGTAGAAATCTACAGATGCCTAAGTATGAGGCAATTTCAAGAAAATTTTACATTTACTTGTGTATAAAGATGGTCTAATGGTTATGTGAGAGAATGTCATATTATCTAGAGATGCATACTAAAGTAGAACTGAAATGACATGATGTCTGTGATTTGCTTCAAATAATTTACTGAAGGGTGCCTGGGTGGTTCAGTCACAAGTTAAGTGTCCAACTCTTGATTTTGACTTAGGTCATGATGTCAAGGTCATAAGGTTGAGCCCTGCATCAGGCTGGATATGGAGCCTGCTTAAGAATCTTTCCCTCAGGGCACCTGGGTGGCTCAGTCGGTTAAGTATCTCCCTTTGGCTTAGGTCATGATACCACGGTTTTGGAATCGAGCCCCAGGTCACATTGGGCTCCCTGCTCAGTAGGGAGCCTATTTCTCCCTCTCCCATTCCCTGTACTACTCCCCCTGCTTGTGCTCTTTGCTTACTGTCTCTGTCTAATAAATAAATAAACTATTAGGAAAAAAATAAACAAGAAACTCTCCCTCTGCTCCTCCACCCTAAAAAAATTAATGATTTACTGAAAGAGAAAGAGAGAGGCAGAGAGAGAAGAGGGAAGAAGGGAGGAAAGAAAGAGGAACAATAATTAAAATAGAAATAATGAAGACAGAGTGAGGAAAAAAGGGGGAATTAATCATAGCTATAATAAAATAAACTGAAGAAAGTCTCAAATGCTCATATCCTTAGGAATCAACATACTATGTAGATTCAAAAATGTATACGTCCTTTCATGAAATTAACAAGATTGAGCATGAATATATGTGGGGGGGTTTTGAGGGGGGAGAGGCAGAGGGGAGAGAAAAATAGGATCTCAAGCAGGCTCCATGCCCAGCACAGAGCCTGACATGGGGCTCTATTTCCCAACCCTGAGATCATCTCCTGAGCCGAAATCAAGAGCTGACACTTAACATAGACTGAGCCAAAAAAAAAAAAAAAAAGACTGAGCCACCTAGGCACCCTCATATGTAAATTTTTAGCCAATAAATAGAGGACCTACATTCTTTTCAGATAACTCCTTAACTTTTACTATAATTGGCAGTTGGTCACAAAGAATATATTGACTTTACTGGTTGTTTTTTTCAGTGATAGTGTTCTGGAAATTTGATTTGCAAATTAATTGTCCTTTGGTACATTTTCTCTGTCTCTCTCTCTTTCTCTTCTCTCTCTCTCTCACCCCCTCTTTCCCTCTCTGTCTTTCTCTCTCACTCTCTCTTAGGCTTCCAGTTTAAAAACATGGTTATTCTTCTGGTGCTGGGCAAAATGTGTTGATATTAGAGCTACTTACCAAAATTGAGGGTGTTTTAACTGTGTCTTTTTTTTCCTCCCCAAATTTAGTTGGCTAGGCTATCCCTTACACTTACTGTTTCAAAATAACTTTACACCCAGTTTGTCAAGTTGTATAAACTATCCCACTATCATTTTTGGGGGGTTGCATTGATTTTTGTAAGTTTAATTGTTGAGATAATTGATACAGCAATGTTGATACAACATTGTGTCTTCTCATCTAAGAACAAAGAAGGTATATGTCTCTACTATTCTGATCTTTTATACTTCTCAATACATTTTATAGATTTTTTTCATATTGTCCTCACACAATTCTATTACTGTGAATGGGCTTTTTAATAATAATATATTAATTATTGGTGATATATTTTAATTGTTGGTAATATATGGAAAGCTCTTAATTTTCATATATTACTCTTACATCTTACCATCTGAGAAATTTGTTATAATTGTTTAAAAACTCATTGGAAATAAATTAAATCTTTATCAATAGAGGAATGATTAAATTAATCAGGATAAATCTAGTTTATGGAACATTATGCAACTCTTTAGAAATTATATGTATATTGAAAAAAGAAAAGAAATTATACGTATATAATATATGGTAAGAGAGAACCATCTCCCAGATAAAGTGGAAAAAAGCAAGTAAGCAAAAAAAAAAAAAAGTTGCATAGTAATAATATAGTATGGTCCAAGTATGTAAAACTACTATATGTGGATATATGCATATGCAGTATAAATTTGAATAAGGTCTGGAAAAATGCATTCCAGTGTTAATAGTAATTACTCTTGGGTAGGAGAGTAAAGGAGATTTTTCACTATTTTACTATAATATTTTTGTATTATTTGAATTTTTCCTAAAACATGAATTTACACAATGCTTTTGTAATTAAAAATTAAAAGAAAAATGTAAAAGTAAGATGCTGGGAAATAGACAAGTTGATAAAGATTGACATGGAGGAAGCTCCAGGGAGAGTAGATATAAGTCCATAGAAAACTCTCATGGGTCATTAATTTCTACAATATCTTTAAAGTCACTTCCATTTGGCTTTGGAAAATCTGTGGCTCTACACAACCTGTCAAGAAGTATTACTAGCATCTATTAGAGCAGAAAATGAAGATAAAATGTAACACAACTGTCCAATGAAATCAGGGGAGACATCCGCCCTGATGTTTATCTTCCTCATGTGATTTCTCCCATGCAAGGGCTATAGACTAGTGAAAGACCTAAATAAATTATCTGGCTAAATGAATTGGGTAATTTTCCTTCTAGCCCTCTCTCATTGCCAGCTGGAAACCAGATGAGACCAGCCTCAATTTCGTAGGTCTTCATAGTGTCTAGAGTTTATATATGGGAAACTCTTCCAAACAGAATGTAGAAATGGGAGTCTTCTTGGTCTACCTGTATCAGGTGGGTTGAGGCATCCTCATTTGCCTCCAAGTGAGGCTCTTTCTTGGCTTGCATATGAGATCTTTATAAAAGGTTTTGGCCTACTTCATATCACATAAATACTTATGTTGTGCTCCTACCAGTGATTTAGAGTTATATCTTAAGTTGTAACATAAGCAAGCTCTGGCAAGTGTGTTACCTGGACTTTTATTATTATAACATATTAAATTGACATCAGTGGTAGAGATGAATAGATCACCTAACATGGTGTCTAGTGGTGTTTCTCAAACTGTAATGTAGGAATCACGTTAGGATACTCATTCAGTAGGTCTGGGGTAGACCCTTGAACTTGCATTTCTAAGAGGTCACAAGTGGCTTGTCCAGGATGTGGCCTGTCCAGGAACCACACTTAAAGTAGCAAGAGAGTATAGCACATGCTTATTACTCAATAAATATTTGTTGAATGAGTCCTCTTCTGTCCTAACACCCAGAAATGTGAAATTGCCTATGGAGACACACCCTCTTGGACTCTGTGTTAGATGGTGATGAATTTTTACTTTCTCAGAAGCTAACTCTGTCAAGCTATTGCGATTTACATACTCCCACCCCCATCTCGATATTCTGCCCACATGGAAGCAGGACCCCAGGATTGTTTTCCATATAGGCAACATTGCTGTGTGCACTCTGATCTTTCACCCTTTCCTAGCCCAATCTGGTGTAATTAACAGTCCGCCCAGTGTGCCCCACTGGGGCTATAGGTCAGCATCATAGACAAGGCCAAGAGGAAAACTAGAGGCCCCTTCTGCAAGACTCATTCCCTTCAGAGCCAGGTCCCTCCCCTCCTCTGTGGTAGGGAGTTACTTGAGCAATAAATTGGTTCACAAAGCTTAACAAACCAAAAAATAAAAATCAAGCCACATGAGAACTCCCAACATAGAGATACCTTAAACTGAGCAAGAATTATAAGTTAACCAGACTCACTGCAGACACCCAAGGACTCTGAGATGGTCAGTCATACCACTGAAAGAGAAGTAGCTCATGGATGTCAAACTAGGAGAGCTGCCAACCTGGATACTGATGTGGGATTTCACCCCTAAAGGCATGGCTGGGTTGCTTCAAAAAGGTTACTACTGGTATTACAACAAGTATGTCAGGGTAAAAAAGGGGGAGCATCGCTGGGATTTCTATGGTGCTGGCAGTTTACATGCTTTTCAACTACTGCCTTTCTTACAAGGAACTGAAACATGAGCGGCTGTGCAAGTACTGCTGAAGCGGGCCCAGTGTGAAGGGCACACACTGCATTCCTGACCATGACCTTTGGTCAACACTCCTGAACCCTTTTGTTTTTGTTTGTTTGTTTGTTTGTTTTTTGTTTGTTTTGTTTTGTTTTGTTTCTTTCCCTGAACCCTTTTGTATTCTGAGAATTAACAGCCAATAAAAGATGACTAGTAGATGGAAAAAAAAAAAAGTTAACCAGACTAGTGTCTTGAGAAATGTATTGCCTGGTTTTCCTTTTCACCCGGGCGGGGGGGGGGGGGGGGGGGGGCAGGGGGGGGGTGGTGGTGCCTGTTGAGCTATAAGCAAGATTACTTCATAAATTAAAATCTCAAGCTTGGTCCTTTTGGGGTATATATTTTCCTTAGAGTAGAATCAAAAGCCAAGTCGGAAAATGGTTGAATATGTATGTTGAAATATTTTTTGGAAGGAACTAGGCATGTTCACAGATGACAATGTTGTTTTATTGTGTGAAACCATGTTTAGTATTTTAGGAATTGCCTGTTCAAGATCGCTGGATTGTGTAGACAGAAAAATTCTGTTGTCTTATGATCAATTTAACACTCATTCTCGATTTAACAGTTATTCTTGTTCACTGGCTACTCAGCTGGGGGCTCCAGGGGTACAATGTTAGCAGAATTCACTAGGGGATTCTAGCATGTGCACATTAGCTGAATACATTGGGCTGTGATTTGTAGCAAAAGCCTGTTTTACAGGGAGCATTTTCTACCCACCCACAGCTTCATGGAGATGTTGAAATCTGTCTAGTTGGTGGAGGATCAGTAGCTTAAGGAGCTAATGAATATTCATTTCTTTTCCCTGGGTACAAAGTAAAATAACCAGTAATTAGTATAATATTTAATACTTCTATTCAAAATAAATAAATCTTTTGTAAAAAAAAACCTAATTATTATAATGTAGCAAATTCCGCCTATGTAACTGGAATTGGATGTGGTGTTTTGAAAATGCTACTAAGCCCTCATTTACATGTTTTGAGATTAGTTAATTATTCCCCTTGTATGCATAAAACAGAACTGTAAATTTTTACCTGCATTTATTATTCATTTTCCTATCTCCCAAGTTTAGCTGATTCTAATATTTAAATTTTACATTTTCTTGATACTGAAGATATTTGTATTTTGAAGTAATGATTTGGATTTGGATTTATTCTCATTCTCCTTTTCTCTTGTTGCACAGTTACAGGATGCAGATGGCTTATAGAAATTCCCAAGCTGTGTTTCTTTTTTTTTTTAATTTTTTTTTTAATTTTTTATTTATTTATGATAGTCACAGAGAGAGAGAGAGAGAGAGGCAGAGACACAGGCGGAGGGAGAAGCAGGCTCCATGCACCAGGAGCCTGATGTGGGATTCGATCCCGGGTCTCCAGGATCGTGCCCTGGGCCAAAGGCAGGCGCCAAACCGCTGCGCCACCCAGGGATCCCCCCAAGCTGTGTTTCTTATCTGATCCTAGGTTTATGTAGCAAGGTTTAGCTGTTCCAGTTTTTAAAAATATACATCTTTGAGCATGAATTACATGGTAGACACTCTGTAGGGTGCTTTCACAAATTGTCATCATTGTTTTTTATTCTACAATTGTGTGGAATTTATTTTTCTGCCACTATTCTGTAGATAAGGAAACTGAGCTCAATGTGGTTAGTTAACTCCCTTCATGCCAAATGTAACTTGTAACTTACCCATCTATCTGAAACTAAATCTAGTTTACACCACAACTACAAGTTTCTGATGTCTCTTCTGCTAAGAGGAGAAAGGTTTGGAGGAGGTGATGCTATACTTGTGTGCAAATAAAAATTCACCAGGGTGTCATCATAGGCTTGGGTACTTGTGAGTGCAAACCTCTGCCAGGGCACAGGGACAGTCTAGGATCAGTATCCTTGCAGGCAAATACTTTTTTGGCCTGTAGCAAATAAGGAGACTTTTCATTTGCAGCCTCGAGGTCTCAGTATTACTGGCTAGTGCCTGCCAGAGAGAATTTACTTTCTTGTCCAGATGTGAATGGATAGATCTATGTCAGATACAGTCACAATCCATGAAGACCTGGGTAATTGTGCTGCTATTCCTGCATTCTAGGGGAAAATGCAAATGTTGACTTGCCCGGAGTTTGTATGACTCATCTGAGGTGGGGAGCAAATACAAGGCCTTTATTCTGATTCTTTTGAGAGATTCCCAGGATAACTAGAACAAAATTCAGACCCTGTAGCCTCATGTGGCCAGGCTACTGCCTGCCTCTCCCATCTCCTGGTGTATTTCCCTTCTCCCCTGTGCTTACCACCAGCTGGCCACCCTAGTCCCCCCCTAATTTGCAAGTTTGTTCCTGCCTCCAAACCTTTGCATTTATTATTCTCTCTGCTTGGAGTGCTCTTCCCTGCTGTTTCCACATGGCTGATTCTTTCTCATCTTCAGACCTTAGTTTAGATACCCTCCTCACACAGAGCCTTCCTTGACTCCCTATCTAATGGATCCTCTCCCCCTGACCCCCACCTCACCCCCCACCCAGCCTCCCAGGAACTCATTATCATGTGACCCTCTTCAGAGCAGTTTTGCTTTCTGAAATGATTTTTCTTTATTTTCTTTCTCATTGATTGTTTTGTTTATTGCTTTGGCACCCAGAGCAGCTCTGGCACATAGGTGCTTGATAATATGTGTTTAATAATGGATATGAATGAATGAAAGTTAGACTTATAGAATTACAAATTCTAGAGTTTGAGGGCACTGGCTAGCTAATCTGTCCCAACTTTGCATCCAGTCATCTTTATTTGATTACTACCAGAGAGAGAATGCTCATACTTAACAAAACAGTGTCTCCACTGTTTATATTGAGAGACAGTATGGGACTCTGGAAATCAAGTCAAACTCATCTTAATTCAAACCCAAATCTGTTACAGACTAGCTGTGGACCATGATTAGGTTAGTTAGCTTTGCTGTTTTCTCATCTCAAAAGGGAGGTAACAAAAAAAGGGGGCGGGGAGGTAACTACCTATCTGGACAAAGTGCTGTGACAAATAAATGAAGCATGTACACAAGTGTCACATTTATATACATGGTATGCAGGAGGTTAGCATGTCAAGAAGGTCAAATCAATGTTAATTTTCTTTCTCTGTTCTCTCTGCCTACTTGTATATTGTGTATCTCATGCATAGTCACATCTCATCCTACCTTTGAATTAAGCACACTGTGTCAATCCTCTTTTACAGATGAGGAAACTGAGGGTCATGCTGTTAAGTGATTTGCCCAGTGTTCTCCTTCTAAGAAATGGTTCAGTCACTGTGTGGCCAATTGTTTTTCTATCTCACCAAAGCTACCTGTGTCCTCTGTCCCCAAAATCAGTGAACTGGTTGATGAAATGGAAGGAAGCAAATCCGTTGGTCAGTTTAACTCTCAGAGTGGCAAGGGGCCTCTGTGTCACCCCCAAGGGCAGCACGGCCTGCTAGATAGAACTTGAGGGCCTATGCCAAGGAGATGTACAAACAGTACAAAGGAGAACACCTCTACCTCTCATGCTAGTCCCCCACCTTTAGCGACTACAGCTCTATTTGTTAATCCAGGCTCTGGACCTGAAATGAATGAAATTATTATTACCACTTGTCACTTGTAGATTGTTTCTAGGTACTGTGATGCTGCAGTTATAGTTGCTGGGTATTATGTGGACTAATTAGGAAGTGGTCATTTGGAAGGCAACAGAGCAATGAAGAACATGGGTTTAGAGCCAGACTTGAGTTCAAGTTCTTATTCCATAATACATCAACTGTATGCCTTTGTACAAGTTACTTTCTGGATTTCCTGTTTGCTTCTTCTGTATGACAGGAATAGTTCCATCTACCTCACAGGCTTATTTGGAGAATTAAAAATTTCCAGCCCATGTCACCTTGTAATACATGATAGCAACTATAGCCATCTACCTTTTCCTGCAAATAGCATTATGCTCTGGGTAGAAAGTTAAGGGACATGGTTGGAAATATCTCATCCTACCATGACCCATTGTAACAGGACCAAAGCGTAGAAGTTTTTGTTTCCCACTTGTGGTTTCTGAGTGTGATAAGTGAATTCTGGGGGAATTAGATAGTTTACTTCTGAACACTTAGAGTGGAAATAATGTAAGTAATAAATTATCCTCTCCTCCCCAAGATCTTCCTGGTTATTATTCTCTAATCTAATTAGAATGCCAGATGCAGATCCATCCATCTTCATCAAGAAGCAATGGTAAACTGGGGAAAACACTTACTAAAAAGGAAAGATGGATTTTCCAAGAAGTAGTCAAGGCTAAAACTTAGAAACTTGAGCTAACATACAGAATCATATGTGTAAATTGTTCTTTGCTTTCTTTTCCAATAGGCATGTCTACATACTTGCTTTCCTTTTAGTAGTCAATCAAATGTTTATGTTAGAAATATTGATGAATGGATAAAGAAGATGTGGTCTATATATACAATGGAATATTACTCAGCCATTAGAAATGACAAATATCCACCATTTACTTTGACGTGGATAGAACTGGATGGTATTATGCTGAGTGTAGTAAGTCAATCAGAGAAGGACAAACATTATGTGGTCTCATTCATTTGTGGAATATAAAAAATAGTGAAAGGAAATAAAGGAGAAAGGAGAGAAAATGAGTGGGAAATATCAGAGAGGGTGACAGAACATGAGAGACTCCAACTCTGGGAAACAAACAAGGGGTGGTGGAAGGGCAGGTGGGTGGGAGGTTGGGGAGACTGGGTGACAGGTACTGAGGGAGGTACTTGATGGAATGAGTACTGGGTGTTATACTATATGTTGGCAAATTGAACTCCAATTAAAAAAATATACAAAAAAAGATAAAAAATAAAAGAAAATAGAATCGGGAAATAAAAAAAGAAATATTTATAAGGTTTCTAGAATATATGCTTCTTATGTTGTTTTCCTCCTTCAACATGACAGGAGAGCATGTAGACTTTTTTGGGTTCCCTCTCCTCACAACCCTCAAAATTTCTAAGGCCTATAATCCAGGATATAAAGGGTCATTTGTGGTCATTCATGACATTTTTGGCTTTCTGGAACATTTGTGTGGCTAATACATCCAGATGATGTGGCAGGAAAAATATCTACCAAGTAGACCCAGATAAGTCTTTCTTTCCTATGCCTAATATTTCATCAGAATTGCTGTATTTATACTTTCCTTCACTCACCCAACCATCTGTCCTTTTTCTATTCCTTTATGTGAATGGCTATGACTTGGTAAAAGTGGGTGTGCTAGTTGTGTTGCTTACCATTATTTCTCTAGATATATAGTGGGAGCTCAATAATTTTACTAAATAAAATTCCTAGTTCTTCAATCCATAGAATTAAAACTGTGTTTCTAAACCCAGATATTTATATACTGCTTTCCCAATATTTGCCAGATCTGTGAATTACCTTTTTTTCTTCTATTTATTTGACATTTTCCTTTAAGTTGACTTCTCTTTATGCTTAGCATTATCCAAAGCAATAGTATGTATGAAACTAAGGATTTGGTGTTTATTTACAATTTTTTTCTAATTCACATTAAATTTGTAACCGTTAAAACATTCTTATTTCAGCTATAATCATCTTAAGGGCCTCTGTTAAAATACAGATCTTGTCTGGAATAAGTTTAAATGCTGTTGATCACATCTACTAGGTATGAACCTCTAAAATAAAGGAGGCCCAGGAACAGAAGTTCTATAGAGGAAAGACTTCAGAGTGGAGGCTGGTGCTCAAGGGAGCAAAACACCTGTGCACCCCAGAGGTCAGTGACTACTGTGAGAAGCGTCTACAGTTGTGGTTCTAGGTCTTTCTGACCTTGGCTGGGCAAATCATTTGCTAAACCTCTTGTCCCTCAGATCTCATATGAAAGCAACAAGCATAACCACCCCCACCTTACAGTTTGAAAAGTACTGCAAAAAATGTGAAGAACCATATATACCCAATAATAACTAGCAGGTGTACAATACATATTTTTAATTTACATTATCATCAGTTTGCTAAGCAATTAATATGAATTCCAATAGGAATGAAGTTGAAGTTGAATGCCAGAAAGCAGTAAGAAGTTACAGAAGAGAGCTGGAAAAATATTTCATTCATTCATTTATTCATTCATTTGTTCATTCAGTTGTTCAGTAAATCTCTGACTGTGTTCTAGCCACAAAACTAGATGCTGAGTGTATTGCAGCAAAAGACAGTCTTTTGGGAGAGAAAGATAGTTAAACAATTGCATGTATAATTATTTGATTATAGCAGAGAGAGATACCACAATGATAGAAACAACGTGCTGCAATAGGATACAGTGGGGGACTAACTAATCTGAGGAATTGGGCAGGGCATTCTTGCAGAAGTCATGTTTAAGCAAAGGCCTAAAACATCAGTAGAATTTAAGCAAATATATAAAGAAGCATTGAAAACCTACTTTCCAGGGGCACCTGGCTGGTTCAGTTGGTGTAGAGCATGTGACTCTTGATTTTAGAGTAGTGAGGTTGAGCACCCCCACTGGGTGTAGAGATTACTTAAAAGAAATAAAATAAAATAAGTCATAAATAAATAAAATAAAAATAAATGGTAGTTTAAAAAACAAAAAAGAAAACCTACTTTCCAAGTTTTATGAAACTAGATGTTATTCTACCTTCCTTGTTGCTTATTCTTTTTCACTAACCAGAACTTGACATTCTGGTGGGTTTATCCTCTCACTCCTTTGCCAGTTGGTGGAGCATATTGGCTGCCACTGCCTTAAAAAAGAATCTGAAAGTGTGGCTCCAGGAAAGATCACAGAACTCCGAGAATTTCACACAGCAAAGCACTAATGAGAATATGTCTCTATTCCAATTACAAAGAATTAACTGTTAAAAATTTAGTGTTTCTACTTCTTCTGGGAATTCTCTTTGCCAAAGAAAAGAGCAAATGTAGTAGACATAGATTCAGAGTTTGTAAATGTAGGATGGTGAGAGTATGAAATTTGTAATATGGCAGACATGGGTAAGTGTAACATATAAATATCACTGTTGAATATATTAGGCCCCTGAGTCCTAATGGGGTTTTCCTTAACAGATTAATAACTAAGAGAAGGGGATATTAGCTGGCCATCACTGAAAGCAACAGTAATTCTAGTCATATTAGTCCAGCTTCTTCCCTGCTTGTGAACTCCCAGAATGCTTCATTTTGTTTATTTTTCTTTAGTTGATTTGGTTCTTTTTTTTAAACAAAGGATACTATGCGTATTATTGTAGACAGAAACAGCAAATATAGATTCATAAAAGAAAGTGAAATAAAAATTAGCCTTTGCCTCACTACCTAGGAAATACTAACAGTGGTATTTTGTGGTATATAACTTTATATATACATAGGGATATAGATAACGAACTTGTAATCTTACTCATCTCATACTATTGATTATCAATTTTTTATAGTAGTTTCTTTTTCCTAACATTCAGCAATGAGTTACTTTTAGAATAAACCTTAGGCCTTCTATGAAGCCAAGTCTCCTAAAAAATCATTTGAGGAGATTATTTATCCTAATAGTCCACAGTTCACAATCCCTCTTAGGAGAGTTTGTTAACCTAGAGACTAACAACAGGCCCCTATTGCGGTGCCATGCAAGTAGCTGCCTCTGTGGAAGGGACTGCTGGGGTTGAGGAGCATTTTTGCAAAGCTGCACAGGAAAGTGTCACTTAGGCTTTTCCCCTTCCTTTCTTTGCAGTTTGCGAAAACAGAAGTTGCAGTCCCCTCAAGCAGAAAACCAACTTCAGCTATGGTTGACAGGAGCTCAGTATTTTGGAAATAATATATTCTTCATCAATTTATAGATTAGTAAAGATGAATTCAGACTTTAGTGATATGGTAACTATATGCCAATGTTAAAGCGTGGGGCTAAACTCTGTGAGCTACAATTGAGTTGTTTCTCCTGTTTCAGGTTTTGAAGGTGGTTCACAACACTACTACACTGTAAACATGCTCAGATTAGATGGCTTTGCTTTCCTACTCAAATAGTAAGTGCTTCCAAACTCCTCAACATCCCTCCCCCTTACTTTGTACCCCCTCCCCAACATTCTGGGACCATTATGCTCTAAACTTCTAGACACAGACCTATCAGAGAGGAGAGCTGCTGTAAAAGGGACTAGAGGCAAAGGGCTCATGCTGGTGAAGGATGAGTTTGTTATGGAAATGATGACATTAGTATACCTGTTGGGGAAGGAGGTGATTGCTACATTTTTCTCACAGCGCCTGTGCTGGCTGATTAAAGCAGAGAGATAATGCAATATTGATAAGCAAAGCCAGTTTGGTATACTAGGGGGAGAACAGAATAACAGTCCTTCTGAGGTGCCTAACCAGGTTGAACTTGGCTTGAGGTCCCATTAAGATTAAAAAAAAAAAAAAAGAGGTGCCTGGGTGGCTCAGTCAGTTAAGCCTCTGCCTCTGGCTCAGGTCATGATCCCAGGCTCCTGCAATGGAGCCCCAGAGCCCCACATCAGGCTCCCTGCTGTTTCTCCCTCCCTCTCCCCTCTGTGCTCTTGTTCTTTCTCCCTCTCAAATAAATGAAATTTTAGAAAAAGATTCATGTCAGGAAATTTGCTGCTTTCATTATAATCTTTGTTCAAAACTTCTTTTAGAACTTCAATTTCTAAACCACTCATGAAAGGAAATTACAATATCTGATCTCCAAAACAAAACAATAAAAAGCAGTCCAAGCATGTAATACATTCATTTGTCTAGGTATAAACTATAGTAGCTAATGTCTTTTTGACACTTACTATGCCAGGCATTCTCTTATGTATTATCTCATTTAATTCAATAACAATCTGAAATAGGTGCTGTAGTTCACTTGGTATTTCAGGAGAGGAGCCTCAGTCAAGCAGACATTCACTAAGGCCTGGTTTGACTCTGAAGTCCATGTTCTTAACACTGACCTCCACTGCTCAACCCGAGTTCCTTTGTTTTGCACTTGTGACACTCCCACAAAAGCAGCCGCTCAATTGTGACACTAGAGAGATGAACTCAGGGCTCTGAAGTGCTTCTTAGGAAAACTGGAGAAGCTTTGCAAAGTGCACTGGTAATGGGCCTACTCTTGGAGCTCACTTCTCTGGTCTCCTACTGCTAGGATAGAATGAGAGATCTCAATCAGCTTGGAGTGGAAATAGTATGTAAAAAGTTGTGATGTTCAGAGATGATAAAAACATGATTTAACAGAAGTTGCAGTTTCACTTTTCAATTGAGGTGGAGTTATTTTAAAAGAGGAAAAACACAAGAGTTCAGCCTGTTCAACATGGCTCTCTGGCTTGGGTCAAGCTCTTGACTTCTTTAAGGCTTGATTTCTTCATATATTAAATAAAAGGATTGAGCCTGACAATCGTCAGTGTGTCTCAGCACTGAATGTGAGTTTGGTCTTTCTCTGGGGTGGCTGCAAAGTTGGAGAAAGAGGGCAGCCTCTGCTTGTTTCCCTTTTTTCTCTTTTCCTTCTAACCCGTCACATTAAGGAACAACTTTTTTTTTTTTTTTTTTTTTTGAGAGGTAGGGTGCATACAGACTTGTCCTTCAGTCTGGAATGAAGTATAACAAATTCAGTGGCTGTATCAAATAGGTATATATTAAAAAAAACAAAAACAAAAAGAGGTTAGGGCCCAATGTATGCTCAGTACCATTTTCCTGAAAGCATCAGTTGCTCCTAATCCCCTGTATAACTCTTCCATTTTCAGTAAAGATAATGATTTAGAGAAATATTTCCCTATTAAAAGAAGAGTTGCATTATGCAAGTTACATGGAGCATAGTGGTGAGCTGGACTAGCCATGGGCCTACCAGTTTGCTTCCTTAGCTCTGGAGGTTGTGCATCCTACATCAACCAGTTGATGCAATGCCAGTTTTAAAATCTTGAGAGAACTATTGTATTGTTTTTATGCTGATCATTTATGTTCACCCAGAAGTTTCCTTCTGGTTTAGCTGGGATCTGGTTCAAAAAGTATCTACAATCATTCTCAATTACTCATGCAAAAAAGAAGGGAAGGGGGTTATGGAAACTGGCAAAGATCATTCATGAGTAATGTATCACTTTTAGAATTCCCTCAGTGTCTGGAAGCAGACATGTCTTCCCAGTGTAGTATCTGGGATATATTGGGCACTCAAAAAATACTTGTGGAATGAGAGGATGAATAGATAGATATTTAATAGATGAGATAAGGTAAAGTCTTGTGTTTGGTGACAAGAGGCCAGTTGGAGGTAAAACTGAGACAAATACAGGTTTGCCAATTCTAAACATAGTGCTCATTCTGCACTCTCCCTGTTGTGTTTTGCTCTGCTTGTGTACAATTTGGTGCCTTAAAATCATGCAACTGTGAACCAGTAGTTTCCTACATGCTTTCTTATGCTCAAAAGTGTGGTCTCTTCTTAGAGTTTAGGGAGATGCCCCAGCACTAAGGAGGAGTGTGATGGCTGCAGCCACACAGACATTTCTCTTTCGGAGGTAAATAGGAACATGTACATAGAGTAGATGAGGTAGGATGGAAAAAAGTGCTCTAACCCCTAACCCATCAAGTTGTCAAAGAGCTGACTTTTTTGGGGATCAGCAGAGTATTAAGTAGAAGCCAAGTTGCTAGCCTCTCTGTGGCACCCTCTTAGAATTACCATTCAAATGTGATGCAAAATACTTTAAAGACCAGATGCTTCTCAGATTTATCATCAGCAGGCAGCTAAAGGCTGTCCTAGCCCAGGATTTATAAAATTCACTTGTCCTTGGCATTCTCCCCCTACAGGTTTTTTTTCTTAATGGAACATCATGAGAAATAATATTTCCTGCACACTGTTTGAGAAACACATTTTAAATGTTTTGGGACACTTGAGTGGTTTCTGAGCTGTTTATTTCAACACAACGGACTGTGCAAATGCATTGAAGATTTTAAAGAATATTACTAAGAAATAAGTCAATTATTACTGTTAAGGTTCTTAAAAAACAGCTGTATGAGAAAATGTTCTTTTATATTATGCTTTCCTCAGTAGGAACATTGAGAAATGAAACAATTCCAGGATTTTGCTGGCTATAGTCTCTGTTTCTCTATCCAATCTCTCTGTCCATCTATGTTGCCTTTGTTTCTTTTCTTCCTATCTAGTTATCTATGTTATTATTATGAACATTTTTTTAAAGTGGTCTCCATGCAGGGTGCCTGGGTGGCTCAGTTGTTGGAGCATTGGACTCTGGGTTTTAGCTTGCGTCATGATCTCAGGGTTGTGGGATTGAGCCCTGCATCTCACTCCATGCTTAGCACAGAGTTTGCTTGAGATTCTCTCCCTTTCCCTCTCCCACTTCCTCTGTCCTACGTGTGCACATTCTTTCTCTCTAAAATAAATAAATATATATATTTTTAAAGTAGGCTCCATGCAGTGTGGGCCAATGCAGGGCTTGAACTCATGACCCTGAGATTAAGACCCAAGGCTGAAATCAAGAGTCAGAACCTTAACTGACTGAGCCACTCCAGGTGCCCCTATTATGAACATTTTTTAAACAAAGAATAGCTAATAAATACACATACCCATTTCCCAGATTATTATCAACATGTACCATAAGTGGTTCAGCAGATTTTTTGTGCTGGAGAAAAAAATACTCTCTACAACCAACGTGGAGCTCAAACTCACAGCCCCAAGATCAAGCACTGCATGCTCTACCAACTGAACCAGCCAGGTGTCCCTGTGCTGAGTATTTTAAAGAAAATTACCAATGTCATGAATTTGACATCTAAAAATTGTAGTTCTCTAGAAATGACAGACCACTTCCTGTGTAACCACAATACTGTCATCTCACCTGACAGAATTATCAGAAATGCCTGCGTCATCTATTAGCCAGTCCCTGTTCAGTTTCTCAATTGTCCTTAAAATGTCTTTTAGAGATGCTTGTTCAAACAGGACCCGACCAGAAACCACACATTTGATTGCTATATCTCTTAAGGCTTTTTAAATCTAGAACTAAATTATATAGGAAAAAGCAAAACTAGAGACTTATGGAACAAACACCAGGTTAAGAATCAGTAGGTCCAATTTTAGTTCTGGCTTTGCCACCAAATAGCTGCCTGTCACTGAGCACAGCACTTAGCCCTCTGAGCCTCTTTGATTTTGTCTATTCATTCACTTAACTCTTCATTCCTTCATTTAACAAATGTGTATTGAGGGGCCTAGTTCTTGCCCTAGGCACTGTTCTAGAAAGTCAGCTTCCCAAAAAATGATAGAATTCCATAATTTCAATTCTTGTGGATTATCTGTTTCTTTGTTTCCTCTCCATTTTCATGACATTGATTTATTGAGGATACAAAACCAGTTGTCCTGTAGAAATATATCACATTCTTGAATTGCTTGCATCTTCTTTCTTTCTATGATGTCATTTATCTTCTTTTACTGTTCCCTCTATTCCTGTAATTTGGAAGTAGTACCTAAGGCTTGACTAGGTTTGGATGAAATATTTTTGATGAGAATATTTTATAGGTGGTGCTGTGTACTTTATGTGAATCTCATCAGGAGGTATTTAATGTCTGGCTGTCCTAGTTTTGTAGTGCTAAGACTGATCTTTGGTTTATGTCACATAGCCTGATACTCTACATGGTTTACCCCTGTGACTGGTAAGAAATCTGGTTGGGGGGAGGTAATACTTTGACACTAAGAAAATCTAATTCCCTATCAGGCTTTCCCATAATATCTATAGATGATCTTTGCTTAAATCTGTTATTTTTTTTAAAAAGACACTATTTACTTATTCATGAGAGACACAGAGAGAGGCAGAGGCATAAAGAGAAGCAGGCTCCCCATGGGGAGCCTAATGCAGGGCTTGATCTCAGGACCCCAGGGTCATGAGATGAGCCAAAGGCAGACACTCACCAATGAGCCACCCAGGTGCCCCTAAATCTGTTATTTTCTTATGGATTGCAAAATGGTGATTTTCTAATTTTATCATTTCTTCTATATAACCCAGTATTTATTCATAAAGAAGATCTTACCTCATGAACTGGGGCTTAATGGTTATCCTAAAATAGTTTTTTTTACCAATTTTTTTCTCTTTTCTTTTCTTCTTTGAGATAGGGGAGGTGAGGGCAGAGGGAGAGGGAGAGAGAGAATCCCAAACAGGCTTCATACCCAACACAGGACCCAAGGCAGGGTTTGATCTCATGACCCTGAGATTGCAATCCTAGCTGAAATCAAGAGTCAGATGCTTAAGCTACTGAGCCACCCAGGCACCCCAGTTCTTTACCAATTATCAGAGTAAGGAGTTGGTATAATGGCCAACTCCAATGATAACAAGTGAGGATTTGTTTGTTGACTAGCTATCTCTTTTTCAAGTATCATTTTGGACTTGTGGATATTTAGATATTCAAAGTGCTTCAGTCCATTACAATCTGCTGTTCATCTGATGCTCAAGTGGTTCCAGCTTTGTGGGTATCCCCTCAAGTCAGGTCAGTATTTGAAGATGAATGATGAAAAGAGATCCTCTGCAGAAAGCACATCTAAGAACTTGCCTATATCTGTTTGGGCCAAATGCTAGGCAAAGAGGATCATGTTCACAGACTTGGGTTCTTCCATTAACACTTCATCGATAAGTCCTGAAAGTCTTAGTGAATAATCAAGAGCAAACCGCAGAGTGAGCTGGCTTACCTTTGAATATGCACTCTTTCACCAAGCACCTGGGGTAAATTGAGTCAGCTGTGGCCGCTGAGGATGCAGTCAGGTAGCTAGTTCAGCAGATGGTAGCCAGTGACTCAAATGTACAAAAAGGTAAATCAGAACCGAGATGTGGGGTAGGTTTCAGTTTTTCTGTGTTTGTTCTTTTTCATCTCTTGTGCTAAGTGCAGTTACAAAAGCTAGATCAAAATGATCTCAGCATTTGAGGCATAGTAGTTTGGGTGGGGTGGAGGGCAAGGGGAATGAGAAAAACAGGTGTTGGGGAAAGGATACTTTAATCTTCCTTCAGTACTTACTAGCTGTATGGCTAAAGCAAAACAATCAGCTATCTGCACTGGACATGGTACAGATTCCCTGGTGACAATATGGGCCTGAGGCCTGCTGTGTGAGGCTTTTGATGATGACCAGTGGCCATAGGGCAGACATGGAAGCGTTAGACTAACTGGAAGACTCATTGTTGGTTAATAATTGGTAGGGGTCTCCTGACCACTTGTCCTATAGAATATATCACAATTCTGGAGGTGTCTGATATTTTTCCCTTGTAGTATAATTTATCTTGTTCTTCTATCCCTTGTGTTCTAAAACCTACAAGTAGGGGATCCCTGGGTGGCTCAGCGGTTTAGCGCCTGCCTTCCATCCAGGGTGTGATCCTGGAATCCTGGGATCGAGTCCCACATCAGGCTCCCTGCGTGGAGCCTGCTTCTCCCTCTGCCTGTGACTCTGCCTCTTTCTCTCTCTCAGTCTGTATCTCTCATGAGTAAATAAAATATTTTTTAAAAATCTACAAGTAGAATCAAAAGCTTGAAATGTTTTTGATAACATTTTAGAGGCCAAATTACCTCTCAAAATAAGAACAGTAGGTGCCATTTTTTCAGTGCTTAACTTATGTAACCCTTTCAACTACTTTGATGTAGATGCTGTTATTCTCATTTTACAAATGACAATACTGAGGAAAAGGAAAGGTTTTTTTTAAAGATTTTATTTATTTATTCATGAGACACACACAGAGAGAGAGAGAGAGAGAGAGAGAGAGAGAGACAGGCAGAGGGAGAAGCAGACTCCATGCAAGGAGCCCAATGTGGGACTCGATCCTGGATCTCCAGGATCACACCCCAGGCTGCAGGCGGCGCTAAAGGGGCTGCAGGGGCTGCCCAGGAACAGGAAAGTTAAGTAATTTGCCCAAGATCACACAGCCAGTAAATGACAGACATAGAATTTGAACCTGAGTTTCCAAAGTCAGAGCTCATAACTACTCTGCTATGAGTGACTATTTTCTGGAGAAATCTGTAATATACGTCTGTATCATTTAGTTTCCATAACACAGATTTGAAATTTTAATTTGGGCTTCTAAGGAGAAGAACATTGGTGGTGATGCTTTAACCAACAAGATGACTAAAACAAATTTCTCCATCCATGATTGAGGCTGTTCATATCTTTTTTTTTTTTTTGTCCTAGAGTCACCTATGTAATTGGATATCTAGAGGGACTTTACCTGCCTAGAAAAGCAAAGCTGATGCTTTCAGTTATTAGCTATATATAATTTAGAAGACCCAAATACGTACTTCAGTTAGCTTGGTCTTGGTAGAGAAAAGCATCTTACTCAGGGCAGTTGAGGCCAGTGGTTACATGCACAGGCTCTCCACAGATTTGGGATTGAATGGGGCTCTGCCTCTTGTGTATTCTGTTAGAAGATCTTGTCTTGGATAGTGTTAAATGTGTGAACTTGAGGGCAAGGCTGTCTGAGTTTGCAAGTGACATACACAAAGTTTGGTGCATGGTAATCACTCACTAAAGGCCAACTATTGTTTCTCAGATGAATGGCATTTTTAGCTCAAGAGTGGGTTATGAAGAGAATCTTCAGGCACTTCTCTGGAGATTAAGACCAAGAAACACTAGTTCAGAGATTCTCAAAGAGGGTTCTAATACCACCTGCTGGGTGCAACCTACTTCAGGCAGGATGCGGGATATTCATAACAATGGTGGGGAATTCCCCTCCCTTAGCCCCGCACACGTGTTACACCTGTGTCCTGGGACAAGCTGTGTTAATCCCCACTCCCCCTACCAAACAGCCAGTGTCTTTGAAGCACCACTTCCTATGGATCCTTCCTGCTGTGTTGCTCAGTGACTTGAAAAGAGCTTTGAGTCTCACTGCCCTGGCTTGAATCCCAGTTTCCCCACAGAGTCACTGTGACTTAGGGCCACTTACCCAGCTTTTCTGAGTTCCATCTTCCCAACTGTAAAAAAGACAATTCCTATCTCATGGGTCATCATGAGAATTTGGAACTAATAAAAAACACGGTTCCTGGACCTCTGGAGGCTCCCTCTTCTGACTGTAACCACCTGCTAAAAGATCAGTGACTGCATCTGGGAGGCACTTGGGACTGAGAAAGGTAGCTTTAGTGCTATTTTTAACAAGCAGGGTTGAGATCTTAAAATAGTGAATTTTTTAAATTTACTTTTTTCAGTCTGCCAAGTGTTCCTGCCATCCAACACTCTAAACAGAAATAAGGTAATATGAGAATTGATAATTACTGAACCAGATGATTCCAATAAAGGCAGCCCCGGGACACGTTGGCACCCGTGAGCCAGGGTCCAACAGGCATAGCTTTTTTTTTTTTTTTTAAGATTCCTGTATTTTTAAGTAATCTCTATATCCAACATGGGGCTTAAACTCACAAGCTAGAGATCAGGAGTTGTGAGCTCCACTGCCTGAGCCAGCCAGGTGCTTCAGGTATAGCTTATTTGTAAAGAGTGACCTTACAATATGTAAGGTTGAGATTTTTTTTTTTAAAGGCTCAAACTAGAGTAAGCAAATTCATAGAGACAGGAGAAAGGTAGCTGTCAGGGACTGAGGAGAAAGGGATAAGGAGTTATTGTTTAATGTACAGAGTTTCAGTTTTACAAGATGAAAAGAGTTCTGTGGATGGATGATGGTGATGGTCGCAAGAACAATGTGAATGCATTTAATGCCACTGAACTGGACACTTAAGATAGTTATAATGGTAAATTTTATCTATATTTTGCCCCAATTAAATAAAAATATTAACGCTCAAATCATGAGTGGACACAACCTTCATTCCCTTAAGCCTCTGAATCCTGGCAAGGAGACTAGAAAGAGGCACATCTGGCACTGTGTTCTAGATTCGAAAAGTGAGAGTCAACAGCCCCTTTTCAGAAAGTAGTAACCCTGTGTGTGGTCCTCAGCAGCTGGCAATGGCCAATCTTAGGATCTGGACATATTTTTTTTTTCGTTTTTTGTTTTTCCATTTCTAAACCTGAGTCCTCTGAAAGGAAGGAACCTATTTGTTGAAAACTCTGTAAAATCAGGTTGGTGAGAATTTTCAGGGAAATAGCTCCATAAATTGTGTGTAGATGCAAAACTAACAGGCACATGAAAGATTTGTATTTTGAAAACAAAACCCCAGTGGGATTCTCTCAGCAGAAAATGAAAAGGTCTTCTTAACATTCAGTTGAACTATTAGAGCTGTTTTTGCTGTTGCAAGCACTAATGCAGGTACAGACATTGCCACAGCCCCAGATTGCAGTGCAGCAAATTAGCAAGGTTTTAACTTGGCTGCAAATATCAAGCTGGCTGCTTGTCATTATGCAAAAAGGGACAGGAGTGGGAGGGGGGACCGGCACCTAGCGGCAAAGCACATTATAATTGTTTAAGCAGGCCCCACAAGTCATGCATTTCAATTATTTGTTCAAAGCAGTCTGCAATTAGGAGTTGCAAACAAGGCTTTTGAATGCAAAGTCAGACAATTAAAATGTTTCATGAGTACATTAGAGAAAGAAGTTCTGAATTAGCACTTTGAATACACAAGACCTCTTTTTCTAATCTCTAGTCCCTTTCACTCTTTGGGGAAAAAAAGAGAGTGAAAAGAGAAAGAGATGTTTAGGCTGTGGTAGAGGTGATTTCGGTGTTTACTTATTTATATCAAATGCCCGACTAATCCAGGGAAGATTGAACCATCCTAATCGGCCCCTCGTACATTTCAATGTCTCTTGTTACTTGCCAGATCCTTGTCCCTAGCACAATGGCCCAGGTGCCAAAACCCCTCTCCTAGGGGGGTCGTAAATCACTTTAAGCATCTCTCCTCCCTCTTCCCTCACTACTCCCCACTCTGTCCTTTGAAGAAGCGGGTCTATTTGAACCAGTGATTTGTGGCTTTCCACTATTTAGGGCACAACTCCGGGCTGGTTGTGTTGATACACAGAATAGGAGTACACTGGACAGGGTTGGGATCAGCGAGGAAAGTGTATGTCTTTTGGGGTTGCTGATGAGCAGAAGCTGGAGGCTCTGGGGAAGCATGAAAATGCACTAACCTGCTGTATAATAGGAAGACCAGTGGCTAAACTCCCTCTCCCTCCCCAACATATTCACTTTGCCAACCAACAAACACCTACTGATATTTAAATTTTATTTTATGATTTATTGTTCCTTAGGACACCTTTAGGGTTTTTTTTTGGGGGGGGGGTTATTAGCACACTTTTAGTGGAGGAGGACATACCCAACACAGGGAGATAAAAAGGATGTTCTTCCTTTTAGCCTTCTTCCCTATAGATAGTAAGACTTTCTAAAATGTATTATGTGTGCAAGGAATCAACCATTAGTACAAAGTAAGAGATCACACTTTATATTAATAGTTGACATGTGAGATTACCAGGAAAATCTAGACAATTTAAGGTGACAGTTGCCAGCATGTCAGTTATATGTGTGTATGAATGTGTGCATGGCTAATTTGGAATCTAGTAGGTAGTAGTCTTAATTTCTCATTTCCTGAGTAGCTGAATTATGAAACATCATTTAAATAATCTTATTTATCCTTCTTTATAAAGAAAACACTTTTTAAAAAGTGCAGTTTTGTTGATTGAAGTTCTTTAAAAAAATAGCAACCCACCTTCTACATGGGTATTTTGAATTTTACTTAGGCAATTCTTTTTTAATTACTTTACCTCCAAGCAATCATTGAGGACTCAGAGCACTATTAAATACCAGGTGATAGGTTTTTTTTTTTTTAATTTTATTTATTTATGATAGTCACAGAGAGAGAGAGAGAGAGAGAGAGAGAGAGAGAGAGAGAGGCAGAGACACAGGCAGAGGGAGAAGCAGGCTCCATGCGCCGGGAGCCCGATGTGGGATTCGATCCCGGGTCTCCAGGATCGCGCCCTGGGCCAAAGGGAGGCGCTAAACCGCTGCGCCACCCAGGGATCCCCAGGTGATAGGTTTGATGAGCCTTTATACGATCAATTCATTCTATTAGTAGGAAAATTTTGTTTTTCCATGGGAAATACTTCTATTATGTAGGTCTTTGTAAAAATAAGTTGTTTTTGCAACTAGGCTATGACATAAGCAAAGATGCAAACATGATAATATTAAAATCGTGTCATTTTAATGATGTACTATAAGTTGACTAAATGAATTTTTTAAAAAGATGCTTTCTACACAGAAAAGAAAATAAAATGTCATTTTAATGGTTGAGATCTGTAGACATAAGAAAATACTATGATTTGTTTTTTTAGTTGGCACAGTTTCAAATCTGCACTTTTTTTTTCTTCACAGCCAGCTCTGACATTTTACATTATCTTTTGAAATGCCCAAAGTGATAAACTGAATCATTTAGATTGATTGGATTTTTGCCAGTCTGTTTTTTAAAGTAGTAAGTGCCATTAAAAAAAAAAAAAAAAAGACTTTTACTTTGAAATCAAAATAGATACAGATTCTTTACCTAAGGCTTATCTCAGGTAATTTACAATAGAACAGAGGGAGGTGCAGTGGGAAGCCCTGCATAAAATCACACTTAGGTGCAATATGATTCTCCTCCCCAAATGCCCTTACAACCTCTGCCTAAAAGGGAAACTTGAATCTAAAGGTGAAACCCACTGAAATAAATGATAGCCAAATCATATGTTAAATTATTGGGAAATGACAAATAATAAATTAGATCTGATGATTTCTGTGTGATTGATTCAGAACTTTTGGGCCTGTTCATTTATATACTTAATATGTTTATGAATGTTAGTTCTATAGCTGGCTCTTTATCTCTGAAGAGGTAATTCATGCAGAGAGTGTATCTGTAAGTGGTACCAGTATAGCCAGCTTTAAACTTTTAATAGCTTAAAAACCAGCTTTCAGGTCTCCTTAATTTGACTCAGGGAGGGAAAACAGAAAAGAAATATCCTCCAAAATGTTTCCCCCTCAGCTACTGTCAAAATACTATTCCTTCTGAGGAATGAGTTAAAGAGAAAAGCAGTTGCTACTATAAATAAGAGAGCGCAAAAAAACCTTCCAAGCCCTGCTTTTCTACAACTTGGTTGAACCTTGGGTGTGATAGGTAAGCTAGAAATGCAACTGAGACCTTTTCAGGAGGGAGAGACTCTGCTCTCCCTGTATTACCCCCATTTACATGGAACGTTTCATTCCAATCCATTTCAAGAGGTAATGGGAATCTTGCCACTAAAATGCCACCATCTCTGGAACCCAGGGCTGGAAGCCAACCAGCCCTTTGGATATCTCAGTAGGAGGCAGAGAGAAGTTTCTGCTGAAGGACACCAGTACAAATGCCTTTTATGCAGGGGGACATGGGAATACTTCAAATTATCTACCTTGAAAAGCTGAGTGTTTGAGTCGCTACCCGAGAATGGATTCCTGAGTCTGTGAAATGGAAAAACAAAGGTGTTCAGACTGGGTAACGGGACGAAGGCTTTTCCCAGCTGTAGAATTCAAGGATGATGAAAGGGAGATGCAACAGAATATAAAACAAATTGTGCACTGGAGGGTGGAAAATACAGATTTGAAAGTTAAGTGTCTGGAACAAGAGAGATATGAGTCACTGGAATTTACAAGTTACTATAGGAAACAAAGATAAAGAGATCATGAGAGAAGTAGTAACACTGGTAGCAAAGTGGCATTTTGTTAACTGCAAACCTAGGTGCTGGCAGAAACTGTTCATCAACTCAGGAAAGGGGTAGTAATTATAGAGGACAACAGCAGATAATAACATTTACAGAGTGACCTACGGGACAAAATTGGGTGTTTGGCAATTATGTCAACTGGTAATACAAATTTTTCTTTCCCTTCAAAATGGTAAATCAGAAAAAATTAGGTCTGAAACGGTGAAGCTTGGTTTGCTAGAGGGCAATGGTGCTCCAGCCTCAAGGAAACTGCTTTTCTTTGTACCAAATAGTGTGTTTCTCTTATGTTAAGGTGGATAACCACTATTCATGTTAAGAAATAGAACACTGACAGCCCCTCAGTATATCCTTTCCAACTATAAATCGCTCCTTCCACCAGAGGTTCTATTTCAGCTTTTATTGTAACAATTCTCCTGCTTTTCAGTTTAATTTTATTACTCCAGTACACTACCTAAACAACATAGTTTATGTTTGTCTACTTTTGAACTGTATATATTTATATAGATACAGATAGAAATGAAATAATTTTCTAAGTATCTATTGGGCTTGCGTTCTTTTGTTCCTCATTATTTTTGTTAGTTTCATTCACTTTGTTGTGTATGGGTGTAGTTTGTTCACTTACATTGCCAAACCACATCCCATTGAATGAACGTATCACAATTTATTCTATTGTTTATGAATAGTTCGTGGTAGAGGTTAATAGCAAATCAGCACCTCTCTTTTTTCCTGGGTTCCTCTTCCTCCTGGGGACTTCTCAACTGCATTTACCAGCTTCCCTTCCAGTAAGGTATGGACATGGGTTCCAGCCTGGCCCATAGGAATCTCCCATGTGTGATCCTCTGTGATTTTTTCATCTAGACTGAAGATGACCTCCAGGTAACCTTGGAAGCTGTGTGTGCAAGCCACAAGTTAGAGAAACCCTGGGTTCCTGAATCACCATTAGGATGGGAGCTTCCCAGGAGAGCCCCCTATATAGGAGCATCGATACTGGGCTATTATGGGAGTAAGAAATAAACTTTTACTGTTTTAAGCCTCTGAGATTTTATGGGCTATTTCTACAGCAGCCAGCTTCCCCTTAACTAATATAGTTTCCAATTTTGACAATTATGAACAATTTGAACATGTATCTCAGTGTATATATAATCTGTATTTCTGCAGGGTATATACTTGGGAGTGGAGCTGCTGGGCCAAAGACTATACCTGTCTCCAACTTGATGAGATAATGACAAACTACTTCCAAAATGAATGGCTAGTTTACACACTATCAGCAGTGTATGAGAGTTACTATGCTCCACATCCTTGCCATTACTTGGTTTGATCAGAATTTTTACCTTCAGCCAAACTGAAGGGAGTGTAACAGTTTTCACCATGGCTTAGAATATTCATTTCCTTAACTGAGATTGCTCATATTGTCATGTGTTTAATTGGTCACTTGGATTTCCTCTAAGAGGTCCTTCTCCAAATTTTTATCTTGGGTACCTTTTTTTTCCTGTGGTATGTAGGATTTCTTTATATATTCTGGTTACCAGGTCTTCATTAATTTTATGTGTTGCAATTATCTTTACTCATTTAATGACAAAAACTGTCTCTGGTAAATATAGTTTTAATGTAGTAGAATTTGTGATCTTGCCCTCTATGGTTAGTATTTTTTAAGTGTCTTGATTAGGAAATCCTTCTCTATCCTGAGGTCATAAATATATTCTCCTATGTTATCTTACAGATCTTTGTAGCTTTGTCTTCTTTTACATTTAATTTTTTAATTCATCTGTAGTTATTGTTTGCATATTGTATGAGATAGGAGTTCAATTTCAATTTTTCCCTTATGCGTACCCAGTTGTTCCAGAATCATTAATTGAAAAACGTATCCTTTCTTCACTGCTCGCTTTGCCACTTCTGTCATATATTGTGTCCATATATGTAAGGTCTTAATTCTTTAAAAAAAATTTTTTTTAAGTAATCTCTGCACCCAATATGGGCTCAAATGTACAACTCTGAGATCAAGAGTCTCATGCTCTACTGCCTGAGCCAGCTAGGCACCCCTTTAAGGGTTTACTTTGGGGCTTTCTCATTTATTCCAGTGGTCTGTTTAACTCCACCAATTCTACAACATAGTTTTTTGTTTATCTGAGAGAGTGAGAGCATGAGAGGGGGTCGATCTCAGGACCCCCAGATCATGACCTAAGTTAAAGGCAGATGCTTAACAGACTGAACCACCCAGGCACCCCTCACATAGCTTTTTAAGACACATTGTGTCTGATACAGGAAGACTTCCCAAGAATTCTTTTTCACAAGTATCTTGGATTTTTGTATCTCTTTGCATTTCCATGTGAATTTCATGATCATCTTGAATTTTTCCGGAATAACATATTGAGATTTGAACTGGGACATTATTAAATCTGTTAGTTAAATGGAGGGAGAATTGAAAACATCATTGAGTTCTCCAATTCATGAAGTTGATTTTAGCATATGATTTTATATCTAGAAAGTTGATTCATGTTAATTCTAATAATTCAACTGTAGATTAAAAAATTCTACCTATGTAATCACATTATTCACAAATAACTCACATTATTTCTACCTTTCCAAAATTATAACTTTTATTTTTCTTGCTGTGTTGTCTAGGACCTCCAGTACAAGGTCCTAGGTTTATTGGGAATGGTCATAGCAAGCAACCTCATCTAGGTCTAAAACTCAGAGAGAAAGCTCTTAATATTTGAATACTTAATGGTATTAAATTTATCCCTTACCAGATAAAGAAGTTTCCTCCTAACTCTGATTTGTTGAGAATTACTTTGATCAAATGTGAGACTTGCATACTGATATAAATCAAATATTATTGGATTTTGCTTACAAATAATTAAAAATTTTTTGTATTGATTTTCATGAGTGATATTGGCCTATGATTTACCTTTCTCATCTTATGGTCCTTGTGAAGTTTTGAAATCAAAGGTATACTAGTTTCAAGTGAGCTGGGGATATGCCTTTTTTTCTATTCTCTGATGGCTTGCAGAAAGGTATAATTATATCAATATTATGTCTGGTGGAACAGGTTTTCTGCCTCTTCTTGAGTCAAACTTTTTCAGGAGTGTGTCCATTTAATATAAATCATCAACTATATAGGCAGAAAGTAGTTTATAATATTCTAATTCTCTCCTAATTATCTGAAGAATAATATGTACTATTGTCTCAATTTTCATCCTCATATTGCTTATTTGTGCCTTTTTTCTTTCCTGATAAATATCAGCTGCAACGTGTCAATTTTGTTAACTTTTTCAGAAGACCAACTCTTGTTTGTTGATCTTCTCTATGGTATATTTCTTTTCTATTTTGTCCCTTTTTAAATTCCCTCCTGTTTCTCTTTTTTCTTCATTTAAAAAAAATATTGTTTGTTTGTTTGTTTATTTCTGAGAGAGACCGAGAGCAAGCACATGAGTGGACAAGCAGACTCTTGTGCTGAGCACAGAGCCCAAGGCTAGGCTCAATCCCAGGACCCTGAGATCATGACTTGAGCCAAAATCTAGAGTTAGACGCCCAAATGACTAAGCCCTCTCCCATTCCTTTCTTTGAATTTATTTTGCTACTTCCTTAAATTTGTTTTTATGGCTATTATTTATCCAATTTAATGCTCACTTGGTAAAAGGACATATTAGTGACATTATCTACTGTCTCATGGGATTGAGGAGAAATGAAATCTTGCCTAGCATCAACTCTCAGTGCAAGTTGTACAAACAAACAATCATGAGTTCCAACATTGAAGATGCTCATTCAGATACTTGTTTTAAGAATAGATGAGAATAAAAAAAAGAGTAGGTGAGAATAAATTGAGCTGTCATTTATTTTAAGGCTTAGGATGGAACACAGAAGTCTCTCTACAGCTTAGAAGGTTAGTTCCTGATAATTACTATTGTAAAAAAATTTTGAAATTAAGAAACTTGGGACTGTAGGGGAAAAATATGATTGGGGAGCCAAGAGTAAAAGCCCACTAAATGGTAATGTATTTAAAAAGCTAAAACGATAGAGACAACACCTTCAATTAAAGGCAATCTCAGGCAGCCCCAGTGGCCCAGTGATTTAGCACCCCTTCAGCCTGGGATGTGATCCTGGAGACCTGGGATTGAGTCCCGTGTCAGGCTCTCTGCGGGGAGGGTGCTTCTCCCTCTGCCTGTGTCACTGCCTCTCTCTCTCTCTGTGTCTGTCATGAATAAATAAATAAAATATTAGGGGGATCCCTGGGTGGCTCAGCGGTTTCGCGCTGCTTTTGGTCCAGGGCGCGATCCTCGAGTCCCAGGATCGAGTTCCCCGTCGGGCTCCTGGCATGGAGCCTGCTTCTCCCTCTGCCTCTCTCTCTCTCTCTCTCTCTCTCTATCATAAATAAAAATAAATCTTTAAAAAAATCTTAAAAAAAAGGCAATCTCAATGATGTTTTACATACTTTGTTCAACTAGTAATTAAATTGTTACCATTGGTTTCCAGTGACTATCTCTTGTTCTACAGAAAATTGTTTCTTTGCAGTTTCAGTAGAAGACTTGTAAATTCATTCTGTATATGTGTGCATGTTTGCATGTGTGTGTATTTACAGATATGCATATTAAGCAACCATTTTTTAAAAGATTTATTTATTCATGAGACATACACACATACACACAGGCAGAGACACAGGCAGAGGGAGAAGCAGGCTCTTCACAGGAGCCTGATGTGGGACTCAGTCTCGAAACCCAGGATAATGACCTGAGCTGAAGGCAACCACCCAACTGCTGAGCCACCCAGGCATCCCATTAAACAACCTTTTCGCTTGGATCTTATATTTCTCTTAATGTGTGATCTTTTCTAAATATATTGTTCAGGAATTATTGAGTTCACCTCCAACAATTGTTTTTTTTTTTTTTTTTTATTTACCACTCCACAGACACTGTTAGAACATATTTGTAAGTTCTTGGTTGATTTATTCCTTTGTTCCTCTTTTCCTTTCTCCCACAAACATCTACTGAGTGCTTACTATTTACTATCTAGGCAATGTCGAATGGACTGGGGATATAGCTGTGAACACAACAGAAAAATTCCAGCTCTTAGGTAGCTTACAGATTTAGTGGGAGTAAGCAAGCAAGAATGAGATAAATAAAATATATATTTCAGATAATGGTGAGTGCTATGGAGAAACATAAATCAGTAAAGGGGGTGGGAATGCCAAGAAGTGAAAGATGGGGCTGAAATACGTTTGCAATTTAGATGATGTAACTGAGGGAAGACCTCACTGAGAAGGTGACATTCAAGTAAAAGCCTAGGGAGAATAAAGGAGGAGCATGTGCATACGGGTAGTCTGGGGCAAAGAACATTCCAGGCAGAGGGAACAAGTGTAAATGCCAGGTCATGAGTCCTTGTAGACCATGGCAAGGCTTTTTTAATTTGGGGAAAATAGGCAACTATGGGAAAGTTATGAGACAAGTGACATGGTATGATTTTTGCTCCAAAGTATTACTTTAGCTGGGTTCAGAGTAGGTCAAAGAAGGGCATGAGTGGAAACAGGGAGACCAGTGAGGAGCCTGTTGGGATAAAGTCAGATTTACATATATATTTTGAAAAAAGAGGACAGATTTATTATTGATGGATTAGATGAGGAATGTGAAGTCAAGAATTGCTTCACAATTTTTTGGCTTGAACAATTAGAAGACTAAAATGGACACTGATAATGATGGGGGCAGCTACAGGATTAGGTTTGGAAGAGTAGATCAGGAGCTCCATCCTGGATCTGCTAATTGAATGTGTAAGGCAGCCAAGAGAGGCAACTGGATATTTGGGTCCAAACTGAGGTACAAGGTAAGCTATCACTATAAATTCAGGAATTATAGGCATATAGATATTTTGTACAACTTTATTTTAAAAATGTCTTTTCCAGGGCATGACTTAATAGAGCATGTAACTCTTGATCTTGGGGTTGTAAGTTTGAGCCCTACATTGGGTGTGGAGATTACTAAATATATATATATCTAAATATATATATATCACAAATTACCCCCCATGTTCCTACCTTCTGTCTCTCTTTTTTAAACCTGGGGCTTGAACTCATGACCCTGAGATCAAGAGCTGAGCTGAGATCAGGAATCAGAGGCTTAACCGACTGAGCCACACAGGTACCCTCTTTTTTCAAATTAATTATTTTTTATTAAGTATAGTTGACATGCAGTGTTACATTACTTTCACATGAACAACATAGTGATTCAACAACTCCATACATTATACTGTGCTCTCCACAAGTGTAGCTACCATCTGTCACCGGACAACACTATCACAATACCATTGACTATATATATCCTATGTACCTTTTATCTCCCTGACTTATTTATTCTATAACTGGAAGCCTGTGCCTTCTCTTTTTTTCCCCTAATTATTCTAAACAAGAATGATTTTGCTCTTCTAAATGCAATTCTCCTAGTGTAGCTAATAGTTGAGAAATACTTTAAGCAGTCACACTTAAATTTAAATTTCTTAGAAAATGGGCAGCCTGGGTGGCTCTGTGGTTAGTGCTGCCTTTGGCCCAGGGCCTGATCCTGGAGACCCTAGATCAAGTCCCACGTCGGGCTCCCTGCATGGAGCCTGCTTCTCCCTCTGCCTGTGTCTCTACCTCTCTCTCTCTCTGATTCTCATGAATAAATAAATAAAATCTTTAAAAATAAATAAATAAATTTCTTAGAAAATGACATAAATTCATCAAATTAGAAATATAAATTTAAAAAGTAAAACAAAGTAAGACAAATATGTAATTATTATCTACAAATCCATTACAAACTTAAGTTCATAACATATGGAGCAAGAATTTAAAACTCTAAACTCAGATACACTTAGTTTCATCTCTCTGATCTCAACTTAATATCTGTTCCTGATAACCTAAATTTTGGTTGTCCATTTGCTTCACGAAGAGTCTTTACATCCTCTCATCTTTGTTGCTCATGATTTTTGCACCCATTTTCCTCTCCATGGCTTCCCGTGGCCATGGCTATCTCAGCCAAAAAAAATCTTTGGTTCTTTACTTATATTGTTCAAGGGAGATACTCAGAGATTATTTTTGTGAATAATTTATTTAACACTGGTTCACTGCAGGAATTATAATTTGAAATAACAATATTTCACAAGCTAATAGGATACAGAATAATGTCTCTTAATAAGCCATTAAAGAAATAACCTATTCCAAACCAGTGATAGATTGATTATATTATTGTTCCAAGCAAAGAGGAGATGAAAGAAATAAAAGATAAATTTAATTGAGATATACCTTTCTACAGGTTGGTTCTTGGTAGTCAATGTTTCTGAGTAAAAGAATCAGCTGCTGGCATAGGTCCCTCACTATTGGGGCAAGTAGTTAACTGGAGATGGCACTGGTGTTGGCAGGCAAGGTGGGCTGCTCGGAAGGTTATTACCCCAGGGACCATTACATGGCTTGTGACACTGCCTATGAGGAGTAGCCTCACCGAGGCAGGAACACGTTGTTTCTTCTCTTCCTGCAACTGTTACAGTTTAACATCACTGCTGACCAAGAGTGTCTTGGCCACGCCACAGCTGGAGCGAGTGTCTCAAGATTATTGGATCAACAAATAATAGCCTTGACCAGACCAAACACTCTCAGTAAGTCCTCACAGATTCTTGGTGTTTGTTTTTAATTTTTTAAAAGATTTTATTTATGTATCTGAGAGAGAGCATGAGCCAGGGGAAGAGCTGAGAGAAAGGGAGAAGCAGACTCCCCACTGAGCAGGGATCATGACATGGAGCTCAATCCCAGGACCCTGAGATCATGATCTGAGCCAGAGGCAGACAACCGACTGAGCCACCCAGGTGTGCTGATTCTTGGCATTTAGAGTTTAAATGTCCATTACGTCACAGCTGCTCTTCCATATTTTCTTATTAATACATCCCCAGTGGCACCTGCCAACAGTTGAACTAGTAAGCGCTTCGATAACATTGACAACTGATGTCAATGACAACATCCTGACACAGCTTCCTCACTGTGAACAAATTTACCTTAGATCAAAAGAACTTCATTTAAATCATAAACAAGTGGATTTGAAATTATAACAAACCAATACCCAACATCTTCACACTGCCTACACTGTAAAAAATGTTTATCATGTGTTTTTTTTCTTCTTAGCTCTTACTAAATAAACACATTTGGATAAAACTTCTTGCCATTCTCTATCTTTCCTGAGATTGGCCAAACCTGAAAAATCAGAGAAAAGATCACTTGCCTTTCTCCTCATCTCCTTAATGATGTAGCAGATAGTCTTCCAATCAGGAGACCTATTTGAAATATTTTTTAAAAGATTTTATTTATTTATTCATGAGATAGAATAAATCTCTCTACTTCTCCTTTCAGATGCCCCCAATCCCCAGAATACCCAATTCCTGTTCTTTTTTCCATATTACATGGTTATAGTCTAGCCTTCTAGCCATGGCCGCAGGCAGCTTCTTAAAATTTACTACTTTAGCTCTTGTTCAAAGTTACACCCAAACATTCCTCAAAACTCACGTCTGGGAGCTTGAAAATTTATGGCTACTGAAGTGTCTCATGCAACTTCAGTAAAGAAATTAAGGAAAACTGGAATTTTGTTTTAATACGGGGGATTCCAGTTCCTTCTGATCTCAAAGTATTTCCATGGTAATTCTTCCCTTTCCTCCTTTTGTCTCCTCTATTGATGATAGGTGTCGTTCGTCATGCCAAAACTTATCCCTCCCTGTCCTTTGAGCCCACACCCACCCACCCCTAAATTGCATCTCAAATCTGCCCTCTGCTAGATCCTTTCCTCTGCTCCTCAACACATTTGGGTGTCTCCCAGACCTAAAAAATACCTTCTCTGTTAGCTCCTGCTAATATTGCCACACACATTACCTCCTATTTCAACTTGGCCACCACCTTCTCACTCCTTGGCCCTTTGCTGTCTGGCTCACACCCTTACTGTCCTCCTGACTATTCCTCTCCAGATTATCAGGGACCCAGTACAGTGGCCTAAAACAACACCAACAAAAAAACAAAAACAAATAACAACTTACTATCCTCAACTCCTCTCTATAAAATTTAGTGCCAGGTGAAGTTTGACAGAAGGAGATACTGATGGTTAAAGAAGAGTTGTTGGTAGGAAAAAACTGCTAGTTGGCAAAGAGTTGGTTTATTTATGGTGATCTGGTCCTCAGTCTTATACCAGAAACTGGACTTTTTCTATGTACCCAGAGATGAAAATATCTTTGGGAATAAGTTGATACTCATGAAACTCCCAGGTGGTGTGGAGGGCCAAATTATTAACAATTATAAGAAAAAATTCTTTCTTTCCTGATATTTAACACCCAGCAAAGCTTGAGTATGGTCACAGTATCCCTCTAAGTATCAGCTGCTGTATGTTGGAGTGAAATGGAAAGGCTGTAAAATAAAACAGAACTAGGCTTGAATCTGACTCCATCTTATTGGCTAGTATCTAATTTTATAGACTAGTTTAGCTCAGTTTTTGTGTCTGTAAAAGTAAGTAGTGATATATATATATATACATATATATATATATATATAGTTTATCTGTAATTTATCAACATGTCATAGTAGTATTACTTATAAGGTGCCTGATGTCATCACCCTCATCACCAACAAACATTTGAACATTCAGGCCTGCCAGGCACAGTAGCTGACCAGGTTATAAACTGTGACTAGCACACTGACCCTGTGCTCAAGAACTCCAGTGTAGTGCAGATGACAGAGATGCCCAGTCCAATGCAATGGAGCAACTTGTATGGAAGTATGTCAAAGGCATTGTGTATGCACAGAAGTACTGTTTATCTACATGGGTTTTCCCTCTCATCCTTTCTGGACTAACTCATGCCATTCTCTATGTCTCAGGTTAAACATCATATTTTCCTTCATGTGATTTGGTGCCATGTGCTCTTGTACTTACGGTTTTATAGTATTCATCCCGCTACCTGCTACTTGTTCAGTGTCTGTTTCAGACTCTTAGCTCTACGAGGCCAAGGACTATCTCTGCCTTGTTCATTGCTATGTCCCTGTGGCTAATACAGTGTCTGGCACATAGTATGAGCTCAAGAAACTTGTAGTTGAATTGGAAACTATAAGGGATTTAGTGGGGTTGTGTGAGGGAAGGATTGGAGATAAATGAAAAGATTATAGAGACAAGATAACGAAGAGCCTTTTCTGCTATAAGGAGTTTGGATCTTATATAGCAGAGAATGGTGAACCATTGAAAGATTTTGAACAAGAGATATGATCAATTTGGAGTTTACAAAAGTTCATTAAGGTACAGCTTAGAGTATTGGATACATATAAATGTGGGTATGGGGAAAAACAGGCATCCAAGAGTTGAGTTAGGAAAATTTTGCTAGAGACCAAGTAAGGAATTAAGACCCAAACCAAGGTAATAGCAGTGGGGATAGAGCAATTTGTTTGAGAGGTAGAATTAATGGGATTAGGTGAACAAGTGGATGTGAGAAGGAAGAAGAAAAAGCTTATGGAAGAAGAAAAAGCTTATGTTGATCTCAAAGTTTCTAGCTTATATGGTGGATACTGGGGGGAAAATTCATTGTAATCAAAAGATAAGATTTGGCATCAGACAGCTAGAATGTGACATTAGCCTTTGTATTCCCATCTGTAAAATAAAAATTTTAATATCTACCTTTTGGGGTTGGTCTAATATGAAATGGCTGGCACTGAGTGGAGACAACACTTAAGTTAGTATGTCCCTCCCATCCTCCCCGCACCAGGCCCCCCACCAATTTCAGTTCCACTTTAAACTTACTAAAAAAAAACAAAAACAAAAACAAAACATAAACTTTTAATGTAAATTTAAAATATAATCTAAAAAGGTAATCAGGCTCTGGCTAAAAGAGTAAAAATAGATTTAGTGAGGGAAGACAGAGAATTTGGTTTTGCACACTTTAACATTCAGACATCTTACATTTTGAATATACAGTTCAGTTTTAAAGCTGAAACTAGGTCCTACAACATTGTAAACTTCTCCAGCTTAAGAGATTTTTCTTAGAGAAGTCATGATTTTTTTTCTACTTCATATATTTTTGCAACCTGTTTTGAATAGAACAACTTGAAACAGGTTTACTCTGTAGAATATTAAAAGAGCATGGACTTTAGGAATAAGACCTGATAGAAGACGGATGGCTAATTCCAATTCAGATTCCTCACTAAAGAGTGAAACTGGTTGCTGTCCCTCAGGATGTGCAAGGATGAAAGCCCTTGCAGTAGGATACCTACAGTATACATGTCTGTACATTTATTTACTCAATAAATGTTAATTTCTTTCCTTCATAATCTTTTTGTTTTATTTTGTTTTGTTTTTATTTCTTTTTTTTAATTTATTTTTTATTGGTGTTCAATCTGCCAACATATAGAATAACACCCAGTGCTCATCTCATCAAGTGCCCCCCTCAGTGCCTGTCACCCAGTTCACCCCCACCCCCCGCCTACCTCCCTTTCTAGCACCCCTTGTTCGTTTCCCAGTTAGGAGTCTCTCGTGTTCTGTCTCCCTTTCTGACATTTCCCACTTATTTTTTCTCCTTTCCCCTTTATTCCCTTTCACTATTTTTTATATTCCCCAAATGAATGAGACCATATAATGCTTGTCCTTCTCCGATTGACTTATTTCACTCAGCATAATACCCTCCAGGTCCCTCCACGTGGAAGCAAATAGTGGGTATTTGTCGTTTCTAATGGCTGAGGAATATTCCATTGTATACGTAGATCACATCTTCTTTATCCATTCATCTTTCAGTGGACACCGAGGCTCCCTCCACAGTTTGGCTATTGTGGACATTGCTGCTAGAAACATCGGGGTGCAGGTGTCCTGGCGTTTCACTGCATCTGTATCTTTGGGGTAAATCCCCAGCAGTGCAATTGCTGGGTCATAGGGCAGATCTATTTTTAACTCTTTGAGGAACCTCCACACAGTTTTCCAGAGTGGCTGCACCAGTTCACATTCCCACCAACAGTGCAAGAGGGTTTCCTTCATAATCTTAAATCACAGCACAAATACCTTTTTTTTCAGTTACAACACAAATACTTAATATGTTTTAAGAACCACTTAACTCCTGCAGGCTGATCTGTAGTCAGTATACACTCTGTCAACCAAAATTCCATTTCCTCAATTACACAACAAAGATTGTTTATAATAATGTATTGACCAAAGACAAGGCAATTAATGGAGTCAAAGGCCAATTTGCTAATATTTAGGGCAAATTAGAATACTAAAATAAAGATGAATGTTGTACAGGAATTTCAATAGGAAGAATTAAAATGGAAAGTAATTCAGTTATCTCTCAATTACCCAGAAAAATAATTTGTCACAGTGCCTCAGGACTCCTGAACATTTTTCATTGTTAAAATTAGAAGGCAAATTTACTTTGCTGCTATTTTTATTTGGGGGACATCATTTCTAATGTTATTTCTATCACAAGGGTATGTATGTAACTTTGTGGAAGATACATGTTCCTAGCAGGAAGAGAAGAGCAAATGTCTTTTTAAAACTTCAAATCTGGGATTCCTGGGTGGCGCAGCGGTTTGGCGCCTGCCTTTGGCCCAGGGCGCGATCCTGGAGACCCGGGATTGAATCCCACGTCGGGCTCCCGGTGCATGGAACCTGCTTCTCCCTCTGCCTCTCTCTCTCTCTCTCTCTCTCTCTCTCTCTCTCTGTGACTATCATAAATTTAAAAAAAAAATAAAATAAAACTTCAAATCTTTTAATTTAAAATGTTATGAACATTTACCAGTTATTACTCTTCAATTGCCAGCTCCTGTTTTAATCCATAGTCACAAAGAAGTCAGCACTTTGTATGTGAAGTTTTTACAAGCAAAATTCCTAGGATGAGAGTAAAATTGAATATTAGATGCAGCAAAATGATGCCATTATATTTTTTTAAAACAAACAAAGATAGTTAGAACTCTACTATTTTCACTGAAATGTTATATAAATAAGCATTTTGGAGCATATAACCAATAATTTACGTTGTGGTAAGAAATCTAAGCCTATTTTTTTGGAGGAGGAATTTCAGGCAGAATTAGGCATTCCCTCTGTCAGTTTAGTTTGATTCCTAAGCTTGTGGTCTTTCTCATATATCACAGGTTAAATCTGTTTAAACTTGTTCTCTTTAAAAGAGGTTTCAGAAATCTGCACATGTGTGTACATATGAACGTGAGCAGTGGTGTGACAGGCCAAGGTATCAAAACCATTCTTTTTATGAACAGATTAAATTCAGTAAATTTAAGGAAAATGGATAGTGTTTTTCAAAATATTAAGTTGTAAAAGTAAATCTAAGACTATAATTTCTATGAAAAGACATTCTTGGTTTGAAATGGGATAAATGGCCTAAGTTTCTCACTCTTGTTAGTAACATAACACTGTGGTCACCATTTTGTGAACTGACATGATCCTGATATAGGAAGGTAGATGAGGATTGGTGAAAGACTTTCTCTAACAAAAGCTGGTAACTTTATTATGGCAGTTTTGGAAGTGGTATCAGAAATGGCCAATAAAGAGGATCCCTGGATGGCTTAGAGGTTTAGTGCCAGCCTTCGCCCAGGGCGTGGTCCCGGAGTCCCAGGATCGAGTCCCACATCAGGCTCCCTGCATGGAGCCTGCCTCTCTCTCTCTCTCTGCCTATGTCTCTGGCTCTCTCTCTCTCTCTCTCTCTCTCTCTGTCTCTCATGAATAAATAAATAAAATCTTAAAAAAAAAAAGAAATGGCCAATAAAATTTAACTTTATTTGTGATATTAAGTAGTTGAGTAACTTGAGTAGTAAACAGAAAAGTCAATATGCAATATGACACCAGTATGTGATGTCACTGCCTACATATGACTATTGTTTACTTCCTCTGTAATTAGGCTGGCCTACTGCCCTGACTGGCTTGGGACTTTCCTGGTTTTAGCCTTGAAAGTTTACCTCAGTCCCAGGCAAATAGCAAGGACTAATCACCCTAACTATAATCCTAGATTTAAAGTAGTCCATGGCAAGCAGTGTATGTTCTCATTCATTTGGGGAATATAAATAATAGTGAAAGGGAATATAAAGGAAGGGAGAAGAAATGTTGGGAAATATCAGGAAGGGAGACAGAACATAAAGACTCCAAACTCGGGGAAACGAACTAGGGGTGGTGGAAGGGGGGAGGAGGGCGGGTGTTGGAGGGGAATGGGTGACGGGCACCGAGGTGGACACTTGACGGGATGAGCACTGGGTGTTTTTCTGTATGTTGGTAAATTGAACACCAATAAAAATTAATTAAAAAAAAATAAAATAAAGTAGTCCATGGCTTTTAAAAAACATATAGAATATTATCCAAGATTTTTTGGAAAAAGGCAGGATTATATGCAATAGTTTTTCCTTTGGTGTGAGGGGAGGGGCAGGGTTACTAAAGAATATGTCATTTGAATTTGGCATTATCAAAACAGATGGTATAATATTTTCTTTTCAAATCTAAATATTCCTGATTTTTATTTTTATTTTTTTAAAGATTTGTTTATTTATTTATTCATGATAGACACACAGAGAGAGAGAGGCAGAGACACAGGAGGAGGGAGAAGCAGGCTCCATGCCGGAAGCCCAACGCGGGACTCTATCCCGGGACTCCAGGATCACGCCCTGGGCCAAAGGCAGGCACTAAACCGCTGAGTCATCCAGGGATCCCCTATATTCCTGATTTTTAAAAAGATTTTCATTTATTTGAGAGAGACAGTGAGCGGCAGAACACAAGTTGGGGGGGCAAGAAGCCCAAAGGGAGAGGGAAAAGCAACTTCCCTGCTGAGCGAGGAGTCCAATGCAGGGGCCTGGGGCCCATTGCCAGGCTGGATCCGGATGCGGGGCTTGATTCTGGGACTCCAGGATCATGACCTGAGCCGAAGGCAGACACTTAAGTGACTGAACCACCCAGGTACTCCTAAATATTCCTGATTTTGAATCAGAGGAAACAGTAGATTATCTGCCCCTACAAGTCTCTTTCCCTTTCCACTCCTATTTGTTCTTATGATCTCATTTTCTCATGAAAGGCATCTCAGGATAGAAACTTAATAAAGCAACTAAGATGGGCAATTGATCTACTTTGTTCATGGAAAAAGAAAACCAATGTTGTGAGCAACTAGTCTAATTCTCTGTGAAATTTGCTGTCCCTCATCAAGCCTGAGACCCCTGAGAGTAACAAGCGTAGACTGGGCTCTGAAGCCACCTCCTCAGTTTGGCAACAAAGTGGTCAAATCACCTTTGCTGGTGATTTCCAACTACTCACATTTACTGCTCCTATCCATGTCGGTTCTGAGTCCCAGCTGCGGTTTTCTCCCTCGTTGTGGATCACTTTGCTACAGAGCAGAATCCCTGATAGGCACTCTGTTCAAAGCCACCGCCAGCTGGGAGTTACAGAGCTTTATGATCCAGCACTGCTGGCTTGCCCTGTTCTTCCCAGCTGTTGATGCAGCACTAAGGGCAAAAGGTGACTAGGTCACGTCTACTCCACCTGCTTCTGTTGTTGTTTCTTTTAAATCCTCTTAAATGGACTTTTAAGTGTGAACTTTGCAACCATGTCCTGGCCAAAGAACAACCTTAGAGGCAGCTGCAGCCTGTTCAAAGAGATGGCCTGGGTGGGAACCCCATACTTCTGATCTCTGTTCACAGGCTCTCACTAATCTGGCAACCAGGTGGTTAGTGCCAGTGTTAACTGCATGGACTTGTGAGGGTGTTCCTTTGCCCAAAGGCTGCAGGAAGTTGATACCTAGAACCACCTAAGTCTGAATTTCTCCTGTCTCGGGACAGACTGGGAAAACAGAAGTATCTCCTTGGCTGTACTTAAGGTGCTAAAGCTGGGATGGGCTTTAGAAACCAGCTAGCCAGAATCACAGAAGTTACCTTTAAGACTGGACAGGTTGCTATGTCACAAATTACCCCTTTTAGAGTGAAAACTGAGATGATGTAGTGTCTATAAGTAAGGAGAGTGGAACTGGTCTGCCTGGGTTTAATTCCTGGCTCCCCAACTTATTAGCTGTGTGACCTGGGATTAACTTGTCTCTCAGTTTTTCCATCTATAACATAGAAATAATAATAGTATCTACCTCAGAGGGTTATCTCCAAAAACCAAGTAAGTCAATACCTATAAAGCACTTAGTGTCTGACAGAGCTACATAATCTTTGGTTGATATTAGTAGTATTAATTACAAACCCAGTAGCTCATCAAATAACTTGATGCAGCCTCAGTTCTTAGGATAACATTCATTAGACTTGCCATTACTGATCATCATTACTGCAACAGACTCAATGTTTATGGCCCCTCAAAATTGATATGTTGAAATCTGAACCCCCACAGTGATGGTTTTAGGAGGTGGGGTCTTTGGGAAGTGATTAGGTCTTAAGGGTAAAGCCCTCTTCAATGGGAATAGTACCCTTATGAAAGGAACTCCGGGGAGCTCTCTTTATGCCATGTTAGGACACTGCAGGCCACCTACAGAATGGAAGAGGGCTCTCACCAGAACCTAACTATGTTGGCACCCTGATCTTGCTCTTCGAGCCTCTAGAACTGTGAGTAATAATTTCTGTCATTTATAAGCCACTGAGTCTTTGGTACTTTGTTGTGGTAGTCTGAACAGACTAAGACAGTTGCCAGTATTTTTGATCTACAAACAATGGGCCCAATACTAAATAAATATTTTACTGATATTATCTCCTTTAAACTATGTAAACCTCAATGAAATTGGTGCTGTCATTATCTCCATTCTACATGGGAGGAAACTGAGGCTCAGGCAAGCTAAATATGATGCCAGGTTCACCAGGTAGTAAATGAAAGAGCTGGGGCTCACACCCAGAAGTGATTTTGGATATGAGCTGATACCATAATGGGTTGAGACTTTAGAGGATAGTAAGATGGGAGTAGTTTTATTTTATATGTGGGAGGAATTCAAATTCTTGAGGGCTATGGTAAATTAAATAGTCCCTTAAAGATACAGGGTCCTAATCCCTGCACCCTGTGAACATTACTGCATATGGTTAAAGAGGACATCAAAGGTATGATTAAATTAAGGATCTTGAGATCAGGAGATTATCCCGAATTTTCCAAGTGGGTTCTAAATGCAACCCTATGTCTCCTTATAAGAGGCAGAGGGAGATTTGCACACAGAAAAAGAAGAGAAGGCAATGTGATCACAGCGGTGGAGATTGAAGGGATGTGATCACAAGGAAGCCAAGAATACTGGCAGCCACCATAAGCTGGAAGGGGCAAGGAAAAGATTCACCTCCTGAGCCGTTCTAGAGAGTGTGGCCTTGGTGTCACCTGATTTCCACCCAGTAATACTGATTTCAGACTTTTGAAGTGTGAGAATAAATTTCTGTTGTTTGAGACACCAAATTTTTGATAATTTGTTGCAGTAGCCTCAGGAAACTAATACAGCTGACCCTTGAACAACAGGGCTTTGAACTGCATAGATCCACTTATATGCAATTTTTTTCATTAAATACACGTATAATACAACAAATGTCTTTTCTCTTTGTTATCTTTTTTTCCAGATTACTTTATTGTGAGAATACAGTATATAATACGTATAACATACAAAATATGGTAATCGACTGTTTATGTTATCAGTAAGATTTCTGGTCAACAATAGGCTATTAGTAAAGTTTTGGGGGCTTCAAAAGTTGTCCTCAGATTTTTTTGACTGCATGGGGGAAGGGGAGTGTTGGTGCCCCTGAACCTCCACATTATTCAAGGGTCAGCTGAACAAATGCTAAGTAATATTTGGATCTCTGCCTATTTAAATATAATTCCAAGGGTGCAGATGTTGAATAAAGTTTCCTACATCTGCACAGTTGTGCTTAAATGAGGGCCACTAAGAACTTTTCTTTGTCAACTAAGAACGGTGGTTCCCAAACTTAGCTGAACACTGGAATCACCTGGGGAGATTAAAATTCCTAATTATCCAGCCACCACCCAGACCAATTACATCAGAATCTCTGGAGGTTAGACCCAGGCATAAGTTCTTTTTTAAGCTCCCAGATGATTAAAAAATGTAGCCATTTTTGGGAATGGTTGAGTTAGAAGTCAGAAACACCTCTATCTGTGCTTGGATCTCTGCCTGTAATTCTGGGCATGTATTTCCAAGTGCCTTGCTAAGTGCCCTCGTCTGGTTGCCACGTACCTCAAACCAAATATATCAGAAACAGAGCTCATTCCGTTATCTCTACACACTTGTTCCCTGTCCATGCACCCAGCATGGATACTGGTGCTACCAGCTTCTCTGTCATCTCAGCACTCTCTTCTTCCCGCCTCTCTCCCTCACCCATCTGAGCCCTAAGTGAGCTCTGAGATGGGGTGGAGGAGACAAGTGGATGCCAACTTGAAACCTTCCCTACTGTCCTGTAGAACTACTGCTTTTAAAAAATATCTGATTAATAAATTAAAGTTTTATGAAAGATAGCATTGGAAAAATGGGTTCTGCTTAAAGAATGGAAAAAGAAGTGAAAATAGTATAGCTGCATTACACATCCTGTGTCTTAAACAGAAGACCTATATTTTCATGGGAACTGTAATATGCGGAGCTGCTAGGAATGGTAAACTTGATAGCTTACTATGTTTGGGCAAACTGCAACAGGGAAGCTATAGGAGGAGGCCCAGAAACAAAAAAGAGAACCATAAGAAGTCTGAAAGGGAAGGCGATGCATATCTTCAAAGCCAGAAGCTACTCCTTACTACAAAACTAGGAGACATTCTTTCCTTTTCATGTAAACCAAAGTTCAGAAAGGCTCAGGCGCTTATCCAAAGTGACACAGCTAATAAATTGTGGCTTCTAGATTTGAATCAGAATCTTACTCATCCCAAGGCCCCCAGACTTAAACTCCTAGTTTGATCTGTTTTCATCATCCTCAGTGTTTCGTAAACTTCAGTGTGTGTACGAACACCTAGACTGTTAAAGATGCCAATTCCTAGGCCCAGCAGCTGGGAATTGATACAAGAGGTCCAGAGCAAGGTCCAGGCACCTATATTTTTTAAACCAGTATCTGAGGTGATCCTCATGTAAGCAGAATACAGACCACACTCTGAAAAACCTAACATATGTTTTATGCAGGATTTGTGGCAAGGGCAAGATGTCCTTGGCTTTACCCTATGTTTTTTGCAGCATTATTTATAATAGCCAAGCTATGGAAGCAACCCAAGTGTCCATGTAGATGAATGGATAAAGAAGATGATATATCTATAGATATTGATGAAGAAGAAGATATATATATATATATAATGTGTGTATACAATGTGTGAATATTACTCAGCCAGGAAAGAATAAAATTTTGCCATTTTCAACAACATGGATGGACCTAGAGGGTATAATGCTAAGTGAAATAAGTCAGAGAAAGAAAAATACCATATGATTTCACTCATATGTGAAATTTAAGAAACAAAAGAACTAAGAGAAAGAAAGAACTAAGAGAAGAAAGAAAGAAGAAAGAAAGAAAGAAGAAAGAAAGAAAAGAGATAGAAAAGAAAAGAGAGAGAAAAGAAAAGAAAAGAAATAAAATCAAACCAGACTATTAAATGCAGAGAACAAACTGGTTGTTGCCAGAGGAGAGGTGGGTGTGGGAATGGGTGAAATAGATGAAGAGGATTAAGAATACACTTATCTTGATGAGCATTGAGTAATAGAATTGTTGAATCACTGTATTATACACCTGAAACTAATATAACACTGTATGTTAACTATACTTCAAAAAAAGAAAAATGTCCTTGGTTTCAAGAACTTGTTGAAACAGTTGCAGACTATGAGAAGCTTATGCCCCCGCTTTCCAGAAAGTGGCTTTTGGGGCTTAGACTGGCTACAGGATTGGAGGATTGGGCTTCTGTTAGCATTCCAGCAAGATCTTACCAAGGGCAAGAGTAGCTGCCTGTCCCATGGGGAGCATCTGCTTCCTTCTCAACCTCCTAAATCCTATAGATCCCACATTTCTACAGAGCAGGTGAAGTGATTTTAACATTGCCAAGAGGACCCAATTTTAAGGTCAGATTTTGCAAGAATAGCCAAATGCTGCTGCAGTAGCTGTCAGCTTTGTCCCCTTTGCAGCCTGCCTGAAAGAGAGCGATACAGACTCACTTATCGGTTGATCTGGCTCACAGCTACAGGATGCTTTCTGCTACCAAGGCTCAATAATGGCAGCTTTGAAGTCCGGTGAGAGTGTGAATTTATTGTTTTGTAAAGACCAGATTCCTGAACAGGTCATAAATTACCTTGTTAGACAAAGGCTTCTGGGGAAATGTAATGTGTTGAAATCCTTCAGTGGGTGATTATCCTAACACATTGCTGGCAGAGCAAATAACTGGCACTCAAACACCAAAACCCAACAGCTGCCAAACTCCAGAGACACTACAGCTAGGCTAGGCTTTGAAATCTTAGTTAACCTTTCTCCTAGGTGAGAAAGAGGAGAAAAAAGAAAGAGAATAGCAATTTTTAAAAATTGACTTTACATTCCTGATCTTGTTTAGGAAAAGTCTGTTTTGGGAAGCCAATGAAATATAGCTAATTACTGTTAAAAAGACTTTGGTGGCATTTTTTTCCTGGATCTCAAGAAGATTCCTTTTCATTTTTGGAACATTGGCTTTTTGGTGCTCATACCTTTCCTATCTGTCTAGGTGACCTCCTCACAGTTATAACTGGCATAATTAGTTCTTTGACAAAGGGCGCTGATTGGTCATTATCTGATGATTCTTAGGGTCACTTTTCTACTCTTCAGGCCTGGCATGAAATATCAGCCTCTGTTAGGAACTCATCATCCTCTCTTACCTCCTCCAATAGAGTTTTTGCAATTTCTAGTTAGTTGGAAGACCTTGAGTAGATTAAAAATGCAAACTAAAGATAAAATCAGATCAAAATTTGGATTGTGAACTTTCTTTTAGAGTAGTATTTTTAAATGTGCATTGCACGGAATTTAGAAAATAGGGAATATTGAAAATACACAGAAGAAAAATAAGAACTACCCCACAGCCCATCAGCCAGCTAATAATAAAGCTATTATTTACATTTTGGCTTAAAAATGGGCTTACACTAAACTTACTTCTTTTTAACCTATTTTTCCACACAGCTAGATATCATAGTCATTTGCTTATGTCACTGACAATGTATGTGCAACATCTTTTCCAATGACTACAAAGTAGACCTCCTCCTAAGTTTGTTGGTTAGAAGATAGTGCTAAGTATTCCCCAGGTACTTAGTTGGTTAAAGGATGTGAAAGATAATTGCCTTCTTCTCTGTGGGTCAAGAGCATCATTCATTCATTTGTTCAGCAAATATTTATTGAGTACTTACTATATTTCAGACACTGTTCCGGATGCTGTGGATACAGCCTGAGTAGTCCAGACAAAAGTCAGTCCTCCTGAGGCTCTGTGGGAGTGTCAGAGAGTACACTTTTTAAAAAGTTGCTGAATTCCTTTTAAAATTGAGGACTTGGGTTGCATATACCAAACACCCCTCAAACAAAGGCCACTGATAGTATATTAAATCTTAGGAATTAATGTTAGTCATCATAGAATATCATGTTTTTTGTTTACACTCCATCTAGCACAGGACCTGGTACATAGTAAGAGCTCAGTAAATATTGGTTGAACGAATTTATAAGTAAGTGTCTCCCACATAATTGAAGTTGGGTTTGCTTATCAAAAGTTAGGATTTCTTCCTGGAATTCCGGAAGGGAAACAAAAGCTAAATGTTATAGTGGCTCTTGTCTCCTTAGACATTTGTCCACAAAGGAGAAGACAAATTAAATCAGATAGCCTTGTCAAGAGTTGCCTCTAAGCCTGAGTTTTCTCGTCATGGACAGAGTGCTATATGCTCAAGTACTAGAGACCTTCATATCTTGGCATTGCAACATGCCCTCTGGAAAGGAGAGGGCTGGGTCAGCTCCACATTGTTCAGACATTTTCAGGCAACGAAAGAGAATCAGCTTATTAATCTCAGCAGCAAAGGAAACAGTTCTCTGCAGAGGATTGTGAGCTTTGGGGAATGCATTCAAGTATGTGCTGTCCCAGAGCAAGACATAGGCTTGATGTATGTGGTATTCAGAGACTCAGAAACTGGAAAAAACAGAGATTAGATCAAGTTCTTTTCACCTATTTGATTTGTGTCTGATGCCTACATTCTGACAGATAAGTAGCAGGTCATATAGAGTACCTGGAAGGCACTGAAATATTACAATTTACGGGTAGCCAGCTCCAGATAGTAGACTGTATGTTAAGAGTCATCCCAAAGTTGGATTGCCAGATCTCTGACACTTGGAAAAAATGATCATAGAAGATGTTTGAATTTGCTTTAAGGCAGAACCTGATAAATATGTGCTCATTGTGGGAATTGAAGCAGTAAATCTGTTATTTTTGCTTAGAACTAGCAAACTCTGAGAACAGAATGAGGTGAGAGGAAAGTTTGCTGAATTAGAGAGGGTGGAATAAAATGTGTAAATGTCACTGAAAGAAATGTTAATGAAGCAGAGCTAATTTCTGTAGGTGAGGGGTTTTTGGCCTCTAGAAGGATATAGAAAAAATGGCTGGTGGTTTGATGGTCAAAGTTTCTTTCTTAGAAGAGGAAGACCCACTGAGAGTTTGTTTCAGGTCTGTTTTATATCTGATCTCCCTTGACTTTTGTACAACGTTGGATAACAATAAAATAATAATCAGCTTCTGTATAGAAAAGGGGAATTGGGCAGCCCGGGGAGCTCAGCGGTTTGGCACTGCCTTCAGCCCAGGGCCTGATCCTGGAGACCCGGGATGGAGTCCCACATCCGGCTCCTGCATGGAGCCTGCTTCTCCTCCTGCGTGTGTCTCTGCCTCTCTCCGTGTCTCTCATGAATAAATAAATAAAATCTTAAAAAAAAAAAAGAAAAGAAAAGGGGAGTAGTGGCTGAGTCCTGCAGGTGGAGGAGTCCAGGCCTGGGCTATTCTCCAAACCTTTTATTCACCAGCCTTTTGAGAGCAGACCCTGGCCCCACTTAATTATACTATTACTTGGGCAAGTTACTCACCTCTCAGTTTGACAAGAAAAACTTCAAGGGAAATGTTCTCTTCTGAGTAGAAACCCACAGATGATGATTAGGAAAGCAAATGAGTTTTAGAAATTCTATCCCTGTTTGAACTTGTAGGAATGCGTATCAACTCTAAGCCTCCTCATACCTATCCATGTGGCTGTGTCACAAATATTTCAAATTCACTGTGTTGAGAACATTGCGCATGTACCTACCTCATAAATGCATCTGGGACCATCAGAGCCATCCATTGCCATCCCCACATGCCATTAGACTGCAAGCTCCAGGACAATCATGGAGTTGATGTCACTCATCACCATACTCACAGTGCCTGGCACAGCACCTGGCATATTGCAGGCACTTGGTGTTTGCTTCACGAATGAAGGATTGTCTCCACCTTCTGTCTTTAGGTTCTCCTTTTTCTAGGATCTCCACACACTGTCACAGAGCTGAAATACCAGTCCCATGTATTACCTACTTAAATATCTTAGAGGATACCCCATTGTAGGAGAGAAAATGTGTGGAGACCCTCCTGATAATGAACTTTGCTTACCTTTCTGACATCATCATGTTCTGTTCCCCTTGGCCCTTCTCTGAGCTCCAGCTGAAGAGGAACAGCTCAGGCCTTTACACCTCAGTGCTTTCCTGTATTTCTCATTCAGGCTAAAGACCAGTTTGTGAGGAACTAGAAAATGCCTATCCACACCCCTAAAAAAAAGCCTTGAAAGTTTCTCCATGATGGTTAGCATCAAAATGATGTTAGCCTCTGCATTTTTCAGATGAGATGGCCATGCAGATGCATTATGGGGAAATGCATTTGTCAAGAGGGAAATATTCATTTATTTGAGCAGACCTATCAAGGTTACCTTTAAAGATAAATGAAACTTTTACTGTTAGCAGATAAAAAGCCTTAAGTACAATCACTGTGCTGCAATATCACTACATGTAGGAAAAGCTCATATTCTGCCTCCAGTCATATCTTATCTGGGGACAGAAACAGTTTTGGAACCAGTTATAGTTCTGACCCTCAAGAAGGGGCAATTGTTGCGGTGACTTGGGGATGGGAGTGGTGTGGTTGAGAGTGGCTGGGAGAGCTTCTCCAAGAAACTTCTGGAAGAGAGTTGGAGAACACTGGGAAGAAAAGCAGACAGGGATTTGAGGCCTAAGCTCTGCTCAGGTCTTAGTCTTCTGCTTTGTGATCCACCTTAAGATGTGAGCTCAGGTTTATGGGCACTTTTGGGAAACACCCAGGGCTGCAAAATTTATTTTCCATGGCACCAGAACATGTACCTTTCAACTTCTTGTCAGCCCTCTCCTACCACAGAAGGAGAAAAACAAAACATCGCCTTCCCTCCCCACCCCAACTTCTTTTCTCCCTTTTTTTCTCCTCTTTGCTCCACTCAAAAACTGTTTTCTACTTCACTAAGCCCATTAGCTGAACCAACACTGTAAAAACTTCATTTTGTTCCTCTCTCAGCTTAGGGACTCTTTTCCTAAAATTCAAAGGAGGGTAGTTTTGTGGGTACATAGGGAAAACCTGAGCTCTCCAAAGAAGTGAAGTTATGAACTAATAGGCTCAGTGGCCAAGTTCTTGGGGAATTTGGGGCTTCTTCATTAACATAAAGAGTATGTTTCTCTCAGGTTCTGAGTGAATTGGTCCTATCTGTATGTTCTTACTCTTGAAAGTTAATTTTGTATTTTCTAGTTTCTTGGTGCCATTCAAAACTCCTTCTAAGACTGGCCCTTCATTTTTCTTGCTCTCCTTTGGGCCTCTGGATGTCAGTGAGAAAAGTCTAACAATGACTCGTCTTTTGAGAATGTGAGTCCCTGTGGGTATCTAGCAGGTAAAGAGGAGGTCATGGAAGCAGCAGCATGGTCATTTCGTCAATATTTCCTTTTGAAGGCATGGAAGCTCTGGCTCACCAGCCTGCCTCTGCTTGACAAATGATGAAGATAATGAAAGTGAAGGTGCAGAGCAGAACGGCCAAGGCAGTCTGGGCACGTCTCTCATCACCACCTGTTTGGTGAGCTTGTGTTTATTCCCTGCCTTTGAAGGGCTGGCAGGCTGTGTGGCCTGGGCCTGCGAACACCCAAATCCTGGAGCAAAGAGAGGTTGGAAGACAGATGAAGGGAATACTTTCAAACAATATTGCTTTCTCTAATTAGTGCAGACAGAGAGCCCCCCGAGGAGTTTCAGGTGACCTCAGCCTTGCAAGGCTCCGGTATTTCTCAGAACCGACAGGGGCTGGAAACCTTTTCACTTTGCACAGACTGGTCTGGGAATCTTGAAAGAATCCATTTTCTTCTGACCCACAGTGCTTCTGGGTGTGCATGTAGTGGGTTGGGGGTGGGGTGAAAGATTCTCTAAGACATTTATTCTCATTGTTCTTTTGGTTGTGATAAATCCCATACACAGAAAAGTCTGCATTCCTAGGTCCTTCTGTTTGAGGTTCTATTTGAGAAGCCCAGGCTGCCCTGTGCATGACCTCTTTTGATCATGCCCTGAAAGTTTATGTTTCTCCTTCTTTACCTTTGCATACTGTAGAGGAGAAATTGTAATAATGCTTACTGTGGGCCAAGGCCTTTTTTATGCTCAGGGCTTTGGAAGACAGTAATTATCATCACTAATGAAGAGAAAACTCAGTTTTATAGAGGCCAGCAACATTCTAAAGCCCCATAGCAGGTATCTCATAGAGTTAGGATTTGTACCCAGGCCTGTCTAGCTCTTAGCCACCACACCATCCTGCCTCTGTTGAGAAAAGGATGGTTAATATGGGTTGTGTTGATACAAAGCAGCCTCCTGAAATCAGCTTTGCATAAACGAGCAGCAGGAATGTGCACATTTCTCAGTGCACATTTCACAGTAGCTGTTTGAAACCTCAGGACTAGGGATCCCTGGGTGGCGCAGCGGTTTGGCGCCTGCCTTTGGCCCAGGGCGCGATCCTGGAGACCCGGGATCGAATCCCACGTCGGGCTCCCCGTGCATGGAGCCTGCTTCTCCCTCTGCCTGTGTCTCTGCCTCTCTCTCTCAATCTGTGTGTCTCTCATGAATAAATAAATAAAATCTTAAAAAAAAAAAAAAAAAAAGAAACCTCAGGACTAGCACATTGGCAGGGCTGTACTATGTTAGGAGTCCAACATGTCAGATCCTATTTGTACTATACTATCCCTGACCATGAGAGCTTGAGGAAATCACCTGAGCTTTCTGTACTGATTTCCTCATCCAGCAAATAATACCTATATTTTCCACCTTGCAAAAATGGTTTTGAAGGAGCTTTGTGGACTAAAAACGACCTTATGACCATAAGGGCCACCTGGATGAGGCATTTTCAAAATAGAGCTGTGAGTACAGAAATTTTTTTGGCATATTTTATATTTTCATGATAGGTCACTGATATGTTTTTAGATATGTGAAACCTTCACAGTCTCACCTTCAAAATCACAGTCCAATAAGATCCTAGGCTTCTTTATGTCTGAGTTACAACAAATAAAAGAATACCAATCCTCTGTACTTGTTAGAAAACGCAACTTCCTTGAAAGTATTGTCTTGGTGGGTATTCTGACTCAAATGCTTCCCAGTCTGGTTAGATTTTTTAAGAATGTAATATGACCATCTTCTGTGTTGTTTATTGGGCAGTATGTTTCATGCCTCATTTGCCCTCAAATTCATATTTTTATTCATCAGAGTATTTGTTCTGCCCTGTGTGTATGTGCTCTCATTCACAGTCACTGAAACCTTTGCACTTTAAACATTGGCCAGATGATAGGATATTTATTTTTTATTTTGCCATGTTACATGATTTCTATATATATTTTTAAAACCAAAAGAACAAAGGAAAAACAGTTAAGAATTTTGCTTTGAATAAGCAGCCAGTGACATGCTCAAGATGATGAGGGTCAGTTTCTACTCCATACAAACCTCTTAATTACATGCAGCCTAAATTGGGGCTCTGACCTGGATGGCCTGTTATCATGTACTCTGATGGGTGCCATCCACCATTGTCCATCTTTCATGTGAGTCCATAATTTTGTCCTCCCAGCAGGCAAGGGGACTAGAGCCAGGCTGGTTTCCTTACAATTACTGAATAGTAAGAGCCCATAATTATAAAATTCCTAAGGAGGATCCTCCTTTTAGCAAGTTCATCTTCTCTCCCTCTTTTTGCCAATTTCATACCTACAATCACATCCCAGTGGGGTTGGGAATTTTATTATGTTTATTGGCAATCTGTTTTGTAGACTATTTTTAAACTGCCATGGACTTAAAAAGATGTTAACCTTAAGGGTAGATCATTAAGTTAATCATAGTTCCCTTATTATATTTATTCTTTTATTCCCCATTCTGATTCCCTAGCATGCTTTCAATGGTAACCATTTCAATGTGTCTATACCATGTGTACGCATGTGTGTATGAGATTGTGTTTTTGTAAATGGCTATGAGCTTTCATCACTGATTTTTTTTTTTCCCTCTGCACCCAACTATCTCGGGAGCTTTCAGGTCACCATGGATGTGTTTCTGTTTTTTGGCAAGTGAATAACGTGTATACACATAAATCTACCATTTTCACTTAGAAATGTGGCCAAAGTTCTTATAAATTCTGTTGCAATGAGTCTTTCTTTTACTCACATCTCTTGAGAAGTCACATACCTGATAGAATCTTAACCTTTGAAAGGTACTTCTTGTGATTATCTCATCTTTGAGGAGGAGGGGATTGATGCCAAGATGTGATGGAACTGAGAGGTAGAGGGAACCAAATAATGGCAGACGGGTGGTAGGTGAGACACCTAGGTCTGACATTATGTTAGCCACAAGGCGTGAACCCTTGGAGAAATTTACATAAACCACCAAAGCCTCCGTTTTCTAATCTGGAAAATGGACTTAGTATCTGTGTTACAGTGTTGAGTTACAGTTAAATGAAATAATATATTGACAAGCACCAAACTCAATGCCTGGTATATTCGAAGCATCCAGAGGGTGTTGGTTGGATCAAAAGACCTCTTATGGATAATTTGAAGTTTCATGCTGAATTTGGGTAGTAGGGAAGAAGCCCTTACCTGAGATGACAGGAAAAGAAATGTTTGAATTGCTGCAAGGGGCTCATTATATTTGCCTAAAAATGAAGGCGTAAGTGCAGGGAATAGCCATTGGCCTCTGCAGAGTTACTTAACAAAGATGAGTTGTGCAGGAGGGCAGAAACAACATTAAGATACCTATATCCTTTTAATATATTGCTTCTCTATTTCTCAACTGTGAACACAGTGGCTGTCTCTGAACTGGGAGTTGAAAGCTTGATTCCTAAGATTCAACTATGAGCCTTAGTTTCTTTACCAGTCAGAAAGTGGAAAGGTCAGCATTTCTCAGTGGGGCAATGCAATTCTTCACTGCATGCGACAGACCCAGGACTGCAGAACAACAGTACCCAGGGCCATTGTTACCCCAGCCTCTTTCACTGTTCAACATGCTCCTTGAGGGAAGTTGCCACATCTCCAGGGTCCCTTCTGGAGCTGGCTTTCAGGGAATCCATGTTACTTACCCAGAGTGGGTAACAAAGCATTGTAGTATTGGTAGGAACGGTCATTTCGCTTACTTAGTTCTAAATTACCTTCATGAATGAACAGATTGAGTGGAAGAAGCTGTAGGCTGGTATAATGGTGACCGGAGCAGACTGCATTCTGTCTCTGAGCCCAACTTCATCTTCTGCATTTGAGAGAAAACCACTTGCCACACACCATTCCTGTAGGACTGACATGGGATGGCATTCACTAAGGCAGAAACACTATGCCTGACTTCTGTGTTTTCAATTAATTTTTTTTAAAGATTTTATTTATTTACTCATGAGAGACATAGAGAAGCAGAGACATAGGCAGAGGGAGAAGTAGGCTCCCTATGAGAGCCTGATGCGAGACTTGATCCCAGGACCCTGGGATCATGACATTAGCCAAGGCAGATGCTCAACCACTCAGCCACCCAGGTGCCCCTCAATATAATTTTTTTAAAAGGAGATTGTTTTAGTGGTTCTTAGAAGCCCAATATGACAACTTTTTTGAATAATAGTGCCTATATCTACATGTGTCATAAAGAATGTTGGCTTCTCTTCATGACCTAGAAAATGGTCCCAGCCTCCGCCTTGCCTCTTACTGTGGCCTTGTATACCTCGGTGCTGAAGATCTTTCAGGCTTAATGACCTCCCCAGACTTCTTAGGATGGATGAGAAGTTGCTTATGTATCCTGTACAACAGAAAAGGAAATGGAATGAACTGGGGAGAGTCTACAGGGGAGGCTACTTAGAGCTCTGATTTCCCACTTCCTTCCAGAAGCCTTTTTATATAGCTTTGCTATATCAAATGCAAAATAAAGTTGTTAAATGGAACAGGAAAAGGTCCTCATCATTTTTGCACTGAAGTCCATGATATTTACCTTCAGATTTGGAGAAATGAAAGGCCATCTCCTCAGCTGTTAATTGGAGTAGTGCTGGAGGAACAGCAAGCAGTAGCCTTTGACATTTAGAGAACTAGACCAGATGCTTTTAGCACATTAAAATCGGATTTTTGATTTGTATTTATGTATGTAAATATCCTTTTTTCCTTCCAATTTTATTCTTTGTATTTATATATTTGCATTGTGCTCTGAACACAATCACTATGATTAGCAATATTTATTTAAAATTAGGAAATATTTATTTTGCTGTGATTTCATTTCTCCCCTATTTTCAGATGCAGTAAAGTCAAATGCCCTAATGATGAAGGCAGCGAAAGGAGATTTAACCCGGTAGCTGACTCATTTGAGTAAGACCATACTTTCTGTTACTGCCTCAAAAGGGAAACGTCTCACCTGCAAGGGTTTGTATTTCTCCCCACCCATTCCTTCACCTAGGTTAAGGAGGACAGCCATCACTAAAACCTTGAAATCTTCAGAAACCCCATTGTGGAAGGAGTGGGTCTTCTTTTAGTCCACCCATTCTGATAAAGAATTTTAAGAAGTTCTTTCTCCAACAGTGGGAACATCTTGGCTCCCTGGGACCTTCCCAGGGTCAACTGATGCTTGATGATAAGACACATGGGTCTTACCAGCTCCAAGGATGCTAAGTTGGGTTAAAATATTCACTGGACAGCTTTTGGATTGCTTTCTAATTGCTCATGGCTTTGTATTTTGGAAAATTAAAATATAAAAGGAGTTTCTTTTCAGATTGAACATTTGTGTTCTTGCCAAAGTATATTGCTGCTTCTGGCTTCCAATAAGAGCAGGCCTTACTATAAAAGGTCCACAGAGTACCTGGGGCATGCCTCCTGTGATGGGGGCTTCCCCAAGGTCCTCTTGTCGACTCTTCAAGACCTTGGTACAGGGCTTCCTTTGCACTTCTTTCCTTTGGGGGAATGATTAGGTATGTCATTTAATCAATTTGGGTTGCTAGCCTAAGGTTGTTAAAAAGCAGATGTTGATCATGGGAGTAATAATTAAGAGCTGCATACCCGAAATCATTTATAATCTGAGTCTGAAGCAAAATATTCATTCTCACATGTCAGGTCTCCTTCTTCCCTCCTCCTGCCCCAAATGTGCTACCTATAATGAATGTACCTTTAAGCACCTCACCTGCCAAGTGGTGTCCTCCTGCTGCTGATGCTATGAGATATCTCCAGAGATCTATGGGTATAGCGGGCCCCATGTACTAAATCCACACAAAGGGCCATCCCCACCCTTCCCCAGCTCACATTTTATAATGCTCAGTCTGAAATGACCTTTAAAAAGCCAGATAATATTTTATTTACCTTTTTTCTCCCATTTACTGTTAAATGTTAATGAAGGTAAGAGATTCAAATTCCTGCTAATAAAACACTTTAATTGACTCCAGTGTAACCATAACTGTAAATTGGCTACTTTGTATGAACGACCTTAGAGCTTCCCTGCCCCCGACTCTGCCGCCTGTGCAAGTTTGGAAGTTGGCAGCAAACATTTCCTTTGTTCTTCTTGGGCTTTGCGTGCAGCCTGAGGGCCCTCTACTTTAAGACTTGCAACCAGGAGCAATTTCAGATCTCTCCTCTCAACAGAATTCACTGCCCTTTATTCCTCCCAGAACTTCTGTTGACATCCTTCAGGTTCAGGGCCCTATAATAAGCACCACCTCCTCCAGGAAGCCATATAGGATCCCTGCTTCCCTCTCCTCTTCCTCCAAATGGGCACAGCATTTTGTTGACTTTCCCTGTGATACTTCTCACTTTGCCTTTTGTTTTGGTAACATCTGTAGTGGTGTTCTCTTCTTACTTAGAAACTCTATGCATGGTTTGTGTTCAGTAAGTATCTATTCAATTAACTGGTTTTAGTGAAAAGAAGAAAAACTTGATTTCTACTGGCTTATACCATACCCATTCTCTAGGGCATTCTTAAAATACTTGCTAGATGTTCTTTGTCTGGATTTCTTAGGCAAGACCACTCACTATTCAAACCTTTATAATAACTTGCTGCTTTAGAGAAAAAAAGAAAAATTAATGGATGGTTGTCCTTAATTTTAGGTTTTCCTCCTATAACCTCTGCTTATTCCATCTGCATCTATCTTCAATTATCTGTGACTATATATCGCTCAACCCTAGCTCACCAGGGGAATGTTAACCACTGGACTTACCTGGGGAACATCAACACTATCATGACCTGAGCTCTTCCCCTAACCAATTAAAACAAATTCTGGGGGTGGGGCCTAGACATCTGAGATGATCCTTACTGTAAAGAGAAGATTGTCCCTAAACTAGAAGAGGAGATCGCATAGAAGAAAAAGATAGATATCCCAGAAGAAACTGAAGAAACAAATCTTAGGCCTGAGGGTAAATTCTGTATAAAATAAATGTAAATAAAAGTAAAATATATATGTTAAGTACACTAGTGGGAAATTTTGGAAATAGATAATCTAGCTTAGTTCCAGTTTAAAAAGTTAATATGTCCTCATGGCTTTACATTTATATAGAAAACCTTGAATAGTCCTTTTTTGGCTTGTTTCATGGCAGTTTTCTTTTGGGCTATGTTGTTTCATGGCATGCTCTAGTGTTTTACCTGCTGAAATTGCTGGATTTAAGCAAATGTTTCTGCCAGGCAACACCCATGCCAGCAAAGCTTTTGAACTCCTAGACTCCTGTCAGTGTGGCCTAGTTACATTTGTTCTGTCCCTGTAGCTATGGACTTCTTTGCTTTCCCAGACTGTTTATCAGTGTAGCCTATTGGCCACAAGAGGGACAAGGAGAAAAACTGAATGGCTTAATACAAACACTTCCCCACCCCAGGGTGGGGAGTAGAAAACACTTTTTCCTTCTGAGGTGGGAGAGGAGCAGCGTGTTTATATAGGGTAAACAAACTACAGTAACTAGGATTTTTGTGATCATTTATAAAAGATGGTAAAGAAAATATTTTAACCTACAAAGAAATGTGGGAGTCTGGGATATGTCCCCAAGTTAGAGCATTCTCCAAACTTTAAGATTCCTGCTCAAATAGTGTACAGTGCTCAGTGGTTGTACTGGGACCAGACACAATTGAAGCATTGTCATTGATTTGTGTGTGATGGTTTGGATAAGTTCAGAAGAGTCTGAAAAGCAATTTGCTTATTGGAATAAATTTAAAGAGTGAGGCCCTAACTAATTTTCTTAGGAATTTAAGGAACATTTTATGCCTTTCCATTTTATACTTTTTCATATTTGTAGAGAAACTGTGATACTCTTTTGTTAACAATTTCAGTTAATACCTAAACATGTCATGCCTTTCAATAAGTATTTGTGGCCCCACAGCTAATTCTGATGAATGCAGTTCCTTTTGCCTAGCACTTAGCATTCACTTGTTCTTGCTCCAATGATGAGAAAGAGACTCAATCATGAGTTTAGCCTGATCATTAATCCAAAAATATCTGTGGCCTGTATATAACCCTCTCATAAGATGTCCCTTCACATTACTAACCCAGGGCTCAAAAGACTATCTTTCCATCTTTTAAAACTACTGAAAATTCTGCCAGGATTTCATTGCAGAATCCCAGCATCAGGAGTCACCTATAGTGGGAGGATGGTGGCCAAGTGGTCTCAATGCAATTATTGTCGGAACTTGTTAGGTTTTTTCTATGCTCTTTCTTCATTACTTCACAATGCTTTTATGCCTCTGTGAGAGAGAACCACCCTCAGGGAGGCGAGGAAACAAGGACTGGGAATGCTATTGTGTGGTTTTATCTGCCTTCCATCTCCCCCTTACTACCTGTAGCTTAAACATGACAGGAACAACCCTATAAAATTAGCTTTGTGGATGAGACAGGAAGAAGAATGTCAAGACCCCAGCCCCTCCCCCATCCTCTTCTCAATCTGTGTTAATATACTCTGCTTTGGAGTTTTTAGCCCACTAGACAAAATGCTCTGGGGCTCTTATTGGTTTAATAAACAGACCAAACTCTTGAGGACAAAAGAGGACAAACCTGCCCACTGAAAATTATGTGACTCGGGCTCTTAAAAAGCTTGTGTTCCACTAGGTGAATAAAGAGTCCTGAACTGAATACATTGATTGTGTCCCTCACCACTCTCTCATCTACACAACTTTCAGGGCCTGTGCAAGCAAGGGTTTGTTGTCAGCAGCAACCCAGGGCATGCATGCAGGATCCACCGGCATCTAGTTAGGAAAACATTTTACAGGTTTGGTGGCTTTGAGGACTGATATATCTTATCTGACTTCCTAGACTTTCGAGACATGAGGTTTTTTCAAAAGGGTTTTGCCTCCAAATATGGAAAATAGGCCCTTTGTGATGAGTGTGTTTCTCCTGGTATAAAGACTGAATTTGTAAACATGTGTTTATGAAAAAGTTGCATTTCTCAGCATCATGGCATGATTTTCTAAACCAATACATAAATGGATCTTTAGTGCACATGGAGATCTTTTGCATTTGAATATAAAAATCCATTAAGGGGAGGGAGAAGGGAGAGAAAGAAATGGGTAAATAAATACAAAAACTCTTAAGAGCTTCTGGGCTGGTTTCAAGAATGCCCCGCAAAATAGGTTTTCATGGTTGTATGGGGTGATGTGATCCTATTCAAGTTTCTTTCCTTTCTTTAGAATTTCTGAAGAAGCTGTTGCAAATGGCTTCGAGGGCTGTTCCTAAAATAGATTTTAGAGATGAAAAAATGAGAGAATGCATAGACAATCTGAGACAAATGATCAGCTCTGATACTGATGTGGAGATTGTAAAATGACTGCTGTGCCTCGCAAGAAATGAATATTCAGGATGCCCCTGCTGGGTGCCTTTTCCTATTTGAACCAACCACTCTTTGGGCCATGATTCACTTGTTACCAAATTAAACACTCTTTGCACACAGCAGAGCAACTTTACGAAGTCGGATTTTGAAATGCAAACATCTTTTCTGCTCTGGCCACAGAACCTGTCACAATCTTCATCGGGCACTGAATTAAGTTTAAAATATCATCAGAGGGTGTTGATCCCTCTTGGGCCTGGAGCTGTCCTCTGTACATCCGGCATTTTTCTGTTGATAGTACGTGTCACCTAGCAACGCGCCTGAAAGGCCCTATATGCATTGATTGCACACCATTGTCTTTAAGGGGTGGAAGTGTTAACCGAATAAACCACCCCCCTCCCCTGGGTGACCAGACGGTCATTCCACTCATTTTGGTAATCTGTTTACATCAAAATATCATTTATTCCATTCTTTGGTCTCCTGATTTTTACATTTCTGACAGAAGGACTACTTTTAATGCCTTACATGGTGGAGAACCCAAATCTACTTTCCTGACATGGAGTGTTGAGAGTAATTTTGTCCCTAATTCTCCTGATAAAGCATTAGATGAATTTGACAGCTAACTGGAGACGATAATGCCAACTTTATTCTGTGGTTTTCAGAGGATGAAGAAGTTACAAGCCTGCAGTTGCCTCCATGAAGAGAAAATATTCCCTTTGGTCTGTGAATAGTTTTGAAATAAACTGCAGGATATGATATATGGCTGTTGAAGATGTTAAGGCTTTCAAATGGATAGCGAGCTCTGACATCACCTGAATGAAGAGGAAATATGGCCTACCCAATGGGTGTTTTCAGAATGAATGAAATTTCAAAGTGGAAATTCTTCCTTGAGATGCAAGGGTAGAACACATTTCTGTGTCAATAGCCATGGCTGAAGCAATAGAACGGGCTGGTGGGTCAAACAGGCATTTTACCTCAGACCTCTCCCTCTTACAATGATCAGTTTCAGAGACCTTCCACTCAGGCAGCCTTTTCACAAATATCTCAGACAATGAGAGCATTTCAGCGAGGAATTTTACATGTAGGCAAAGACCAGATTGGTGGGCTTAGTACTCCTTTCCACCAAACCATGTGATAGAGACAAAATAGAAATTTTGTGGTTACCTGGTCTACAACTTCTAGTTTTAAGAAATCTGTTTTGCTCCTTTGTGAGTTTATATTTGTACCATATCCAGCTAGAATAAGAGACCGTTCAATCAGTATGCTATGAGAAATATGCCAGGACAGCAAAGCAATTTCAAAGTCAACCTACTAACCACATTGCCTTAGTGTTACTTTCAGCCTGGTGTAAAAGAGCTGTAATGTAAATGATAGTGCCAAAAAAGTTCTTTGATAAATTTTAAAGTTTGTTCTCCATAGCCCTCTTCATCAGATAGGAACTTTATCTACTTAAAGAATCAATTCTATTAATGTTTCCCTTTTGATAAAGACCTCAGGCCTTTATACCTTGGTAGAAAGGAAAATGCAAAACTATAGTTTGGGACATAGATATACATGAGCGGGAGATGAGAACTCTAGCAGGAAAATATAGGGACTCTCACAGGTATGCATGTTTAACTGTGAGGAGATGCAAGGATATTCTCATGATTAGAAGTAAAAAATATTTTAAACTAATGTATAAGTTTCTAAGTGACACTCATATTCTCCTGTACCTCTTTCCCGCAAAGTCTTTCAGTATTCTCTGCGTGTTAATCTTGTGGCTAGCCATCTTGGCCTGGTTCAACTGCTAAGTGAATGCTGCTTCTATAAACATTTCACTGCTACAAGTTGGATTTTTCACAGCATTAACTTTAACTACATGGGTGTTTGTAATGGAATAAAACTTCAAATTGATGTTTTGCCATATTGGTAGTTAAAGAAGTGGGCCTCAAATGGAGATAGATGTGCGCCTCATTTCATGGGAAAATTGTTATCTCATGGGCCAAGTTTAAGATGTAGATGGCTGTAGCTTCACTGACAAAGTCTTAAAGAAAAAGTACACCAACAAGACCCCTACTTTTTATGTGAGATTCTTCAGTAAATTTCTAACCACATTTCATTTAAAATTGATTTTAAATATGCACAAAGCTTAAATCAATTGAATAGAAAGGGACAGGTTTTAACTCCACCATCCCCGTAGACCTCACCTCAGCAGAATCACTCTGTATGGAACCTAGGAAGTATGTTGGAAGAATTTGCTCTCCATCCTCTTCAAGGTACTTGCTGCTTCCTTTATACTGAAATGCATTTAAGGATAAAGTTCTGTGTTTCTGCCCAGGAATCAAAGGCTTCCTTTATAAGAGATTATTTAATTGTGGTTTAGATTACCCCACAAATGGCACAGCACTTTGAACTCAGTTGAGTGGGTGGTGGTGGTTTGTAAAATTCATCATTGTGTCACCTGACGCCTAAATTTCAAAATTTAGAGTTAGGAGCAAACCTCACTTGAATGGTTGAGTCTCTTCCTATAGGACCCGTGCCTCCACATAAAATATCCTCCTTTTTCTCAAAAATTTAGGTCTGACAATGTTGGTATTAAAATAATAATAATAATAGAGAGAAAGCTGGAAGACGGGGCTCCTCTTTAAGACGGGGCCCCTCTTTATAGTTAAATGTTATCTGCTTAGACTAATATTGCAGTTGCCACCCACTGACATAATTTGTTTCACAGTCACAGCGTGGCAGCATGAATCAAATGTTGACATTCTAATTTCATGCACACATGGGCGTTTGGCTGAGCAGGCCTACAGCCTCCAAACCATTCTCTTTCTACCTGTGTAAATCAGATAGACAAGGCGCGCTCTCAACAGCCTGCCAGCAAAGTTGCTCTCTTCTGTTGAGAGAGCTGAGCCTTGCTTCTCCTTAGTGTGTTTGTTTTTGTTTTTTACCTCCTGCCTTGCAGAGTGTTGCACAAATACTCTTTCACTCCTGTTGGCAATGTGATTTTCTTTGCATTTTCTCCCCTTTTAATCACAAATTTCAGAACTTTTCTTAATGTCTCAATTAGCAGGTGATTTTCCTCATTGGTTTCTGTATCAATCACCAATGTCTTTTTGAGAAGACACCAAGAGTAAGTAGTATTCAGAGGAGGTGCAGTGATGGCCGGCAAGAAGAGAGGCTGGTTTTCCTCTGTCATGGAGTAGATCATGTGCCTTCAAATTCATATGTTGAAGCTCACCCCCAATGTGATGATATTGGAAATAGGACTTCTAAAGAGGTAATTAAGATTAATTAGGTCAGCAGGGTAGGGCCCTAATCTAATAGGACTGGTGTCCTATAAGAAGATGAAGAAATACCAGGGGTCCACACACACACAGAAAAGGCTATTCAGGGACACAAAAGGAAGGCAACCATCTGCAAACTAAGGAGAGAGGACTCAGGAGAAAGCAAGCCTGTTGACCCCTTGGTCTTTTATTTCTAGCCTCAAGAACTGTACAAAAATGAATTTCTGTTGCTTACGCCTCCCAGTCTGTAATATCTTGTTATGGCAGCTGAGTAAACTAATATACTCTCCCATTTAAGGATGAAGAGCCAAACTTTCTGTGAGTGCTCTATCATTGATCAGTTAGCTTCTAGGACTACCTGAGCTCGTGGCTCCTCCAATAGACATTGTCAATGTGAAGAGAGTTTAAGGACCATAGCCATCAAGAACTTGAATGAAAGCAGCAGAGCCTTGCGGGGCGGCCTCTGTTTGACCTCCCACTCATGAAGGATTAACAGCCAGCCCTTTGTGTAAGGAGAGGATGCTCCGACCACACTCAGCCTGACATGAGGAGTGCTGTTTCCCAGTCCCAGTGACAGGTTAGACTAAGGCAGTCCCATGCTCACATTTGGTTCTTCTAGGTTGTGAGTTAGTAAGGCATGGGCAGGAGGTTAGGGGTAAGAGTGTTTCTGTTGGCTGAAGCAAAGAGTAGAACAATTGATTTGTATAAGTATCTAAGCCTGTGGCCCAATTGTTTTGCCTTTTTTCCAACTTTGATTCTATTGCCTCTCTCAGGGTCAGTGTTTCCTATTAGTGAAATTTTTCCAAAATGAGCCCAAGCTCATGCTCAGTGGGAAATTCTTCCCAGAAATTGTCACTTAATCATTTCAGCATCAAAGACTTTTATCATCCTGCCTGCTAGCTCTGAGTTTTGTGTGGAAGCACAAAAATACTGTGAATACTTTTGTCCCACTTTAAGAGTTGATAATCTGGAATCTGTCTCATAAAGAAATATTAGAAACTATAATATTTTTCACCCAAGAGCAAATTATGTAATCTGGAGAAATAGGTTTGGGACCCACCTTGAGGGCTATCTTTGGGATTCATCATTTACCTTTTATGGTCTTTAGTGTCTTTACTTGTAGAACAACGGTCAATCTCTCTGGTTGCTTCCAGTTTGATTATCTGATGATTGTTTTATCTTTAAAAACAAAATATGTCACAAAAGTCTCCAAAAGAAAGGGAATGAAAATCAGTGATTTAAATTTGGCTCATCTCAACAAAAACATACTGAGTGCCTGTTAACGTGCCAGCCATGATGCTAAGTGCCAAGTGCACAGAAATAAATAAGATGTAATCCTCAACCATTAAATAAAAAGAGAAAATGGAGATCAAACTTAAGGGGAGGAAGAAAGTCTCTGACAACAGAATTACTGTGTAGTGGCTTCTATATGTGTTTAAGGGTAAATGTTATTTACTAAACTGAACTCAGTTTATAGAAGAACATGAAGCAATTGTTACCCTGGCCCCAGGGAATAAAACTTAATGGCTACTAATTAGCTGTGTGATCTTGGAGGAATACATGACCTTTCTGGGTCAAGGTCATCTTCTCTCAAATAAGGGAAATGGACTATACTTTCTAAGTTTTCTGTGCTTTCCAGTACTAATATTTTGTAATTATAGGAATGTGAACTAGCTAAACAGTATTCCCAAGAACTCCCAAACACAGAAGAAATTTACTAATTGCCTGGGAAGGATGCTTCCCTCACATTTCTGACATAACAAAGTATAATACTTTCTCCAAGTATTGGAGACTTAAGAATCAATAAAAAATAGTTGTAAGACTTAAGAATCAATAAAAAATATCCATAAGACTAATCTGTGTGAGTGGCAATAGCCAAAATTGTAAGACTTAAGAATCAATAAAAAATATCCACAAGACTAATCTGTGTGAGTGGCAATAGCCAAAATTCTCTGAAGGAATTTGTTATTGATGGATTCTCCCCTGGCAACCATTGAAATGGTTTTCCTTTGTCTTTTAGTTATTTAAAACTCTATTTCTGTGGCACCTGGCTGGCTCAGTTGGTGGAGCCTGTGACTCGATTTTGGGGTTGTAAATTTGGGCTCCACATTGGATGTAGAGATTACTTAAAAGTCTTTAAAAAAAAAAAAACTGTATTCCAAATTTCTTTCTGGTGTGGTGCTGTCATAGTCATGTTAAAATAATGCCTGCATGCTCCCTTGAGAATGGACAAGGGTTTACCAGATTGAACTCAAACATCTCAAGCCTTGTATCAAGGCAGCAATTCTTGTGTTCTCAACCTTTCTATTCTTGGATTGCCAGTCCCAAAAAAGAATCTGACCTCATTAGACCAGAGTCTCCCCATCTCCTTCATATACCATTGCTCAATACCTTCAATACCCTCTCTGTAACCTATACTTCCCAGGAGGTCCAGGTTCAAGACATTGCCTCCTTCTTCAATACTTGTCCCATACCTAATTCCACAAGTTTTTTTCCTTTTTTCCACTCAATCCAACATTCCTTTAAATAGTTTAGCTGCCTTATATATGCTCATACATTTCCTTCAAATGCTTCTCTTGCTTGTCTATGAACCATCTGGATTTCTTTTCTGTCAGCTATAATGCAAAGTCTTCCAACATAAACACTGTACCTTCCATGTTTTTTGTGCTTTCCATCATGTGTGATTAAGTGCAGAGTGATGCTGAATAAATGCTTTTAAAAATCAATTGAGAAAATCTGGAAATAAGTGTTTTGTCTACCTGAAATTCAACGGTGTTTTCTCATTGCTATGGCAATGGAAGATGCATGGTGACCTGCAAGAATCTGGGATTTTGAGTCTGATAGATCTGTGCCCAAATCTAAGATCTCCTGATTTATTCTGCCAATCATGAAACATTTAATGAGCAACTACTATGTGGTAGACATTGTGCTGGATGATGGATAAATAGTTAAATAGGATATAATTCCTTGCACTTAAGAAATTCAGAGTCTAATAACTGTATTACTTAATTTCTCTGAACTTCAGTTTCTTCAACTGAAAATGAGAGTGGTAACTCGTTCATCGAACTGTAGATATTCCAATAGTTAGTTTCCTCTTCTTCCCTTTTCCTTATTTCTTGAGGGCCTTAAATTAAATTAATTCCTTGATGGTTCTATTTTTTCTTCGTTCAAAAGTGACCCTGTTGTGTGTTCCTTTTGTTCTAAAATTAATCATAAATTTGAATTCATTTACATTGCTTTTAATTTTAGATCATATATGGTCACATAAGAAAAGGAATCAAGGCACTGATTCTGAAACTAATATTAATCTCACTTGTCAGGGATTAGATTACCTTTGTGCATTATCTTTTATCTTTTTACATGATTGCATTTGAGGCCTAGCCTGAAGAAGATAACCTTTTAAATTCAGAAAAACAAAAACTGTGCCTCAAATATGAATGATTCCTCCTTGGCATGGCATGCTTAAGCTCAGACTCAGATAGGTGAGCTAGAGGAATGCAGGTGCCTGCCAGAAAATGTTGAGAGGAAGATAGGACATAATCTAGGGATCAAGTGTAGTGTGATCAAATAGGCAGTGTGTTCAGTGAGATCACCATTAGTAAAGAGAAAAATCGACCTTCTCTCTAAATTCTTTGACGCCAAGGTATTTCTCCCTATGTGTTGGGATTATGTTAGAGAAGAACCTGGTCTACTTGCCATGCAAGTACCAGTTCCTGTTTATCCCAGAGGGGGAGCCACAGAACCAGATGTTTTTTGCTTTGTAGTCTTCTGCTTATATAGCAAAGAAGCACAGCCAAGTTCCTTTAAGATGCTGATTTGATGAAGAAAAGTTCCACTTTTTTCATAAACTAATCATATTGTTAAATTTTACCTTTAAGATCTGCTTAAAGGTGATCTTTGAACTTTGATCAATGGTACATGCAATGAGAAGTCAAACTTAGACACACTAGGAGAAAGGCCTGACTTAATGATGAATCTAAATTGTAGCATATTTAAAAAGTGATGCAGAGATTTTGTTTCCTGAAGTGTAAGGTAAAGAAGTTGGAATGATTCTCCTAGTAGTAATCCTCAGTGGTCCTGAGAATATAATATAAATGAATGAACATTGTCCCAAAGTACCCTAAAAGAGTGGAAGAAATTGATAAATGTCTGAAAGGTTGATTTTTTTCATATTTGTGACATAATGTGTAGAGTTACAGTGCCACTAACACATTTGTAAAAATCTCAAAATTCAGGTCCTTAGTAATTGCTAATTACTGTGATTCTCAGCCAGGTACCTTACCCTTTGGTGCTACTAGTCTCTCTTTCAAAGGGAGATCCAAAGGCCCCCTCCTCTGGCATGTAATTAAAGCTCGGATATGTTAAATAACAAGTGAGGATTAAGTAAGATAATACATGTAGAATGTTTTGTGGTCTATAAATGCTATCTAAGTATTTTTTATTATCATCAAACTTCTCTTCATTTCAGCATAGCTCAGTCATCACTTCCTCGGGGAGGCCTTCCTCGATTGCCTACTTGATGACAAATCTTCAGTTATGTACTCTAATAGCAACATATATCTCTTACTTGTAGAATGTAATAGCATTGTACTTTTCCTGTTTGACTTGTAAGATTATTTGATTATCATCTCTCACCCAATTAGGCTCTAAGCTCCATTAGACAAGGCCCACCTTTATTTTTTAATTCCTATATCTCTAGTATGCAGCACAATGCCTGGCACTTTTGTGGGCACACAAGATATACTATATTTATTGAAGAAAACAGAGAAAGAATAAAGAGAGGAATAAAAATACAAATGTTTTCAATAACTTGAACTAGTGTAACAAGATACTGCCAAGCAGAGCTCAGATGGTTTGCCTGGATGAATCAGTAAAAACAATTTGTGACTATCATGGAGCTTCTCTATATGTAAGTGACATCTAAGAGTGATACAGCATTGCCTGTTATAATTTAGGTTGAATTTCTAGCCCTGGTTTCTTCTAAAATTATTTCAAGAATTTATGAGTCTTATTGTTCATACTTGTAAGAACAATATCAAAACAGAGATTTATCTAAAGGAGGTATACGCAGCAGTTTTCCCCCTGGCACGTAGGATAATGATATTAAACAGTTGGGTACTGATTTGGTCTTAATGTTTCCTGAGAGCTCAGGCAGAAGGAGAAACATGTATTGTCACACAGTTTTCTCTTTCTGACCAAGAAAACCATTCAGATTCATCAGCAAATATAAATTTTCCTGGCACAGACCCAAGCAGAAATTTCTGAGCAGTGGCTTACAATTTCTTTCAGCAGGGGTTAGGATGCCACTACATTCAAGCAAAGCTCTTACACATTTTGAATTTTGTTTGCAGGCGGTTCCTTCTCTAGAGAATACCAAACCAATGTCCTCTCAAGCGGATGGAACTTCTGCTTTGGTTTAATGCCTTGAATTTTCTTGACTTCTCATGAGTTCTCAAAACCCTCAGAACTGCCTCCAGTCTTCTGTGCCATGAAAACCCGAGGCTGAGTGAAAGTGCCTCCCTCTAGGCCTTCCTTCCACCTACTGTGAATACTCATGCTGTTGACATTTGAATATTTCCTGTGACAACAGTATATACTATCGGTATTTCATTAAGCAAAAGCAAGTATGTTTTTCCTCTTTTGCTCTGTTATTTATTTATCCACCATCTGGCTAGATCAGAAGATGAAGTCTGGAAGGAAATTTTTTCTTCTTCTTTTGGCTAATGAGAGTCTGGCAGAAGGATGGAATAAGCCAGAGGCTGGATGAAAATCTCTAGATCCAGTAGAAGGAAATCAGCCCTTCCGTGAGGTGGCAGGTGAGCACCCAAAGGCAACTTGCATAGTTAACAGACAGTTATGAAGGTCTGTACTTGGGATGCTTATGTGTCCAGGCAATCTGCTGCTTTGCCAAACCGGTTTGTTGCAAGGCAGTATCTCGGATACTCTGCCACAGTGGCACAGATGGGGCTTCTCAGACATCTGGTCTCAGACATCAGGAGTGAGGAACAGGCAAGAACAAGCCATGACATTAGGTGAGAAGACATGAGGATTCCAGTTAAAACCTGTTAAATTCACTTCCCTCTTTTAAAATCATTGTTATATCAGTTGAGTCAAACGCATAGTAGGCCTACTGACTAGGTCAACAGAAACTAAAAGGTTTAATGCTACGTTTAAATGACCTAGTGCCAATTTTTTTCCTAATCTGTTAGGAATCTTTCCTGTGCTTGCAGATAGGAAAAGGGGAGAGAACAGTCTAAGCAAATGAGGCAGAAATCCATATTGCAAGAAAGGAAATTTAATAAGCTTCTTGGCCTCTTTTCATTTTTTTTTGCATATTTTTTATTGGAGTTCAATTTGCCAACATATAGTATAATACCCAGTGCTCATCCCGTCAAGTGCCCCCCTCAGTTCAATTGTTTTTTGTTGTTTAGGAAGAAAACTGATCTTTGGTCTTTTGGCTAACATTCTTTTAATTCCTCTTGCGCAAGGTCATGACTAGTGGCCACGTTGAAAGATTCTGACTAGGTAAATGCCATTTCTTGCACACTGGAAAGGCAGAAGTTCTTTTTACTTAAGGTTAATTTTATCTCCCTTAGTTGATCATTTTGAAATGTACGTTTTTCAGATGAAGCCTGATCATAGGAAAAAAATTAGCTAAGAGGTATAGCCACGTAATATGTGGCTAATTGAGAGGGACCCATCCAAATGAATCCACCTTGCCTAAGCAGAATCCTACCACCTGGCTATATTAAAATCCACTACCTATGGAACTTGGTAGCATCAAACTGAAAACTGCATGCCCTAGGGAAATCGTATCAAAGTACTCTAGACTCCTCTGGTGGGTCCTTTGCATGTTTTCCAACTTAAGGATAACCCTTGCCTTGATGCCATTTGAAAGATGGAATACCTGGCAAAGCCCTCAAGAGTGAAATGTATCTTTAAGAGGGAAGATTATCCTTCTATCACGGCAGATATCCTTCTATCTAGTTTTTCAACTAGGGGCAATTTTTCCACCTTCCAGGGAACATTTGGCAATATCTGAAGACATTTTTTGCTAGGGATGCTGCTAAACGTCCTACAATGCACAGAACAGTGCCTACAACGGACAATTATCCAGCTCAAAGAGAATCTTACCCCCCAGTGGTGGGAACGTAAGGTCCTTCTGTACCCATAAAGAGGCCATTCTCACCTAAAAAAGACTTCAATGATGTCTTCAGTACCAGTTCTCACTCTTCTCTGAGGGTCCTAGTGCTCCATGGGCACTTCAGGTAGTAAATGCAGATTTTAAACGATTGATTCAAAAAAAGAGGAGTCTTCCAAACCATTTGTCTTGTCCTTGTCCTTAATCTTGATTTGCCCTGTAGGTTACTCTTATCATAAAGACAGTATGAATGACTGTCTCAGCGCCTTTCCTCATTAATGCTGCTGAAAATTGATGAGTAGCTCTCTGGAACTGTGGCTATTTTGGCAAGAATTATAGCCCCTATTTATTTTGGAGGACCCGTGCAGCTTTCTAAGTAAATATATGTAGAAAATTTCCCCCAAAATAAACAGAACAAGTAATTGCCTGATGTATGAAGTTGACATTTTGGCTTTGTGATTTGCTCTGATATGTAAAAATCTAATTTTCTCCATGGAATGATGCCACTGCAAAATTGTGAATAAATTAGAATCAGTGGTTTACTTAGAATGTGAGTAATAGCTTCTGTTATGATGTATCAATATTTATTTACAGTTTCTTAAATTGACCCACATCCACTTGGCAAATGTTAAATACATGAGTAAATATGGTAGCAGAGTGATGGAAGCTTAAGCTCTCTTCTGATCTCATGTGACAGAAATCTCTTTGAGAATATATTTGATTATTGAAGTTTAGAGATCTTGGATACGTATACATACTTTCTTTGAATTGAAAGAAGATAACTTCACCAGCTTATAATAAATTCGAAGTTTATCTAAATCAAAAGCTCTTACTCTTAGCCATCTGATCAGTAAGATAAACTGATAATCACCCTAAGGAGTCCTTCTTTGAACACTGATCTCTCTATCTGGATATTCTCAATCAGTATATGAGGAATTAGAATGTCATAGCCACCAGCCAAACCATTGGAAAAATCCCTCAGATGTATATTTGAAATAAAAATAAAAAGTTTCAAATTAGATGTAGAAATTTCTCCAAGTAAATAGTTAACAAAACGTTGTTCATTAATTGTTCCGCCTAAACAGAAAACAAGAGCCTTTGTATGTTTAGGTTAGTCTGCTATAAGATCTTGTTAACATTCCAAAATTAATTTGAAACCTCTCACAGAAGCTGATGTTTGGAAAAAAAAAAAAACTACTTTGAGCTTTTATAAAATGCTACTCTTATAAAGGCCAAGTGTCTAGATATGCAGTCATTTTTTAAAAGATTTTATTTATTTATTCATGAGAGACACAGAGAGAGAGGCAGAGACACAAACAGAGGGAGAAGCAGGCTCCCTGTGGGGAGCTGGATGTGGGATTCGATCCCAGGACCCCCAGGATCACGCCCTGAGAGTGATTTTAATTATGGAATTAAATACATTTTAGTGTGCCTATTTGATAGACTATTAGAAGCCACTAAAAATGATGCTATAAATCAATACTGACATGGGACAATGATGAACTAATCAGTGAAAAAAAAACTGTTGCCAGTAGGGCAGCCTGGGTGGCTCAGTGGTTTAGCGCTGCCTTCAGCCTAGGGGGTGATCCTGGAGACCCGGTATCAAGTCCCATGTCGGGTTCCCTGCATGGAGTCTGCTTCTCCCTCTGCCTGTGTCTCTGCCTCTCTGTCTCTGTCTCTCTTTCTCTCTCTCTCTGTGTGTGTGTCTCATGAATAAATAAGTAAAATCTTTAAAAAAAAAAAAACTGTTACCAGCAGCATGCGTAATATTGTATAATTTTTTATAACAGTTGACCCTGAACAACATGGATTTGAAGTGCCCAGGCCCACCTGGTACGTGGGTTTTTCTTAATAAAATAGGATACTGTAAATTTATGTTCTCTTCCTTATGATTTTCTTAACATTTTTAGCTTTATTTTAAGAATACAGTATATTCTTAAAACATATTTTAAGATATATTTTAAAATATATTTTATGTTATCATTATGGTTTCTAGTCAATAATAGGCTATTAATAGTCAAATTTCTGTTTTTATTTTTTAATTTTTTTAAATTTTAAATTTTATAAATATTATTTATTTAACAGGTTTTTAGAGAGCCAAAAGTTATACATGGATTTGGTACTGTGCAGGGGTCAGTATCCCTAACCCCCACCTTGTTCAAGAATCAATTATATGTATTTGTGGTAGGCAGCCTCTAAGATGGACCCCAGTGATCCTCGCCTCCTGGTATTCACACTCTTGTATAATCCCTTCACCTCCACATTACATAGGGCTGAACAGTGTAACCAGTAGGACATGCAGAATTGGAGTGTGACTTCTGAGTCAAATTATACATTTCAGCTTCTGGATCACTTTTTGGGGGAAAGCAACTGCCTAATCATTGAAGACCCTCAGGCAGCCATGTGAGAGTTTCACAAAGCAAAGAACTGAGGCCTTCTGCCGACAGCTAGCACCAAGCCAGGAGTGTGAATGCATCATCTTGGAAGCAAATCCTTCAGCTCCAATCAAGCTTTTCAATGACTGCATCTCATGTTTAGCTCATGAGAAACCCTCAAAGAACCCCGTAAAACCCCAGGAAATCACCATAGTTTCTTTGACTCTGCTTTTCTGTTGAATGCAGGAGGCAAAGGACTAGCTGGAATTGTTTGAGTTGAGAAGATTGTCATGGTACATGAGGGGTCACAAAGACGCTTGCCTGATTAACACCCATCTCTTCCCCACTGATAACCTGCCACTATTTGAGGCATCAAATCTCTAGCAAGCCCCAGCAAAAGGCACAATATTCATCCTCTAGAAAGAGGAATAATAAGCCCTTTGGCATCTGCTGCCACATTGGTGTAGAATCCTTTATCAAAAGATTGAGGGGGGCACTTGACTTGGGTGGCTCAGTGGTTGAGCGTCTGCTTTTGGCTTAGGGCATGATCTCAGGGTCCTGGAATCCAGTCCTGCATTGGGCTTCCCGCAGGGTACCTACTTCTCCCTCTGCATATGTCTCTGCCCCTCTCTGTGTGTGTCTCGTGAATAAATACAAAAAATCTTTAAAAGATTCAGGGAGTTTCCTGGAGCCATGGTTTGGGAGATACATTTTGAGGGAAGATAAGTAATGCTATATAATTTGTTACAACCAAACAACTCACAGATCTGACTGAACACTGTAAAATGTAACTGAAGCCTTCCACTGCACTGTGCCAAGATGAAGGATGTGTTTAAAATGCTACACTTAATATAGTGAGACATGGACTGCTTCTTTTTTGGACTTGGCTGAATATGGGATGTAGTCTGAGTTAAAACCATGTATTGTAGGGGAAGATAATCATGGGTAACCTCTTTGATGTGCCTTGGCCTATTTTACTTTTTAAGCTGCACATAGCCAAATTCTAACTTTAAAGAAGGGTTTCTACTATCTAAGCTAAATTCTCAGTTTCTGTGGCATTTTTATGACAGCCTTGACTTTTAAAGTGGAACCAAATTTCATTTGGAAAATGGGTCAACCAAGTATGTCTCTGTTAACAAATTGAGTGTAGATACTCTTGGTCTGTCACTCTTACTTCTGAGTTTTCAGCATTCCAAGAGGCCTCAGTGTCTAAGGCTGACGTGGAGTTGGAGTGAGGGAGAATGAGGATGGGCAAAAAGTAGATTGTCACACAGATCATATTTTATAAGTGAACCAGGAGACCCTGATATATAAAATACAGGATGCTAAGTTCAGGGTATAGTAAAGATGGGGAGAAATATATTCAGTGATGTAAATGAAAGTGTACCTGAACATTGTCTGCTTTATTAATTAGCTGGTCAGAAAGGAGTCTTATCTCCATAAGAATTGTGAATAGAGGCTTAAAATCCAAAATAAGCCTCCCAGTGGCCTTACCCCTAACCTGCCATGGTGTTTGCTAGCTGCAGGATAAGTAGCAGATCAACTCACTGTTGGACTTTGGTAAGACACTTAGATCTTACCGTTTGCTTAAGAAGAGAGCTCGTCTGGTTTTGTCTGTTTGTTTTTACCAAAAAAAGAAAAAAACAGTTGATAATGCACATGTTTCTTCTCAACTGTAAGTAGTTTTGTGTTTTTGTTTTAAAATTGGGATAGAGGAAGGTTGCCTGGCAGATTCAGTTGGTAGAGCATGCAGCTCTTGATCTTGGGGTTGTGAGTCAAGCCCCATGTGAGGCATAGAGATTACTTCAAAAAAAAAAAAAAAAAAAAAGAACAAGAAATTCTAAAAAACATAAAGTTGGAATAAACTTGTTGCTTGAGGAGATGACTTAAATACAGGCATGCACCCATCTTTCCAGTCGACAGGATATTTTGTTGAAGGTGAGCAGAGTGCTTGGGACGCTTGGGTGGCTCAGCAGTTGAGCCTTCGGCTCAGAGAGTAATCCTGGAGTCCCAGGATCGAGTCCTGCATTGGGCTCCCTACATGGAGCCTGCTTCTCCCTCTGCCTATATCTCTGCCTCTCTCTCTCTCTCTCTCTCTATCCCTATGAGTAAATAAATAAAATCTTAAAAAAAAAAGGTGAGCACTTAATAGCTATATTCTTTTAAATGGCTATAAAATTTCAGTTGCATTGACGGAATTACTCTAAAGGTTTGGGTTTATTTTTGTACAGCTGAATTGATAAGGATTAGAATGTAAAAACTGGACTGCCCTTTGGAATAAGGTAAATTATAAATAAACATGCAAAGGCTTAACAATAATAGTAAGAATAACTGAAGACTCAGAAAAGCAAACAGAAAGATGTTGGACTAAAGAGAATGAATTGAACATGCATATTTAATTGTATTCCTTCTAAAAACCCGTTTAAATGATATTAAAATGTGTATTTTAAAGAATAAACTACAAGGGCAGAAATTATGGGGAGGGAAATGATTGCAACAAAATTCTGTGTTAAGAATAATCGATAATAATATGCTGATAATTACTTACAATAAAAGGTGTATCACTTCTTGTGTCAATTCATAAATTAGGGTGGGGGGGTTGAATCAATTTAATCTGTAGCTGGACTTTGTTGCAGCTTTAGCTTCATTCACTCACCTTGGCCTCCAATTACTAGCATACAATAAAACTTGAAGAGATACTTGCAGAAGGAAGAAAATACAAAGTATGGTTAAGAGAGGTTGATAGAAGCAAACTCAGAAATTCTCCAGATGTTGGAATTACTAGAAAGGGACTTTAGAACAAGCAGGACAAAATATGTTAAAGGATTGCATGGGGAAAGTAGACATCTCCATGGATAGGTGGAGAATATCAGCAGAAGGCTGGAAACAACCAAATAAAAATCTTACAAATGAAACAATAAAGATAACAGAAATGAAGCATTTAGTCAATGTGTTTAACAGCAAACTGGACACAGTAAACAGAAGATAGGCAAATAGTAGTTCAAATTCAAGTATAAAGAAAATGAAAGGGGGCTCTAAGATCTATGGGGCCATATAAAATTGTCTATCAGACACATATTTGTGTCCCAAAAGAAGGAAAAGAATGTGAAGCAGAAGAAATAGTTTTAGTGATTGTTCCAAAATTTATGGAAGACATCAACCTATGATTTCAAGAAAAAGTCCAAACAGGGTAAATACAACAAAATCTAAACCTAGAGATATCTAAATCAAATTCTGATGAAAACTGAAGATAGAGAAAAAATCTTAAATGCAGCCAGAAAAATATAAAAGATACATTATGTACAGGAAATGAACTATACAAATTACAAGTGATTTTATAGGAATACTGGGGCCAAAATACGGTGGAAATCCATTTTTTAAATGTTGTAGGCAAAAAAATTGAAAATTATTTTTCAGAATCTGGAATTATATACCAGTGAAAATATGCTTCAAAAATGAAAGCAAGCAAAAAAAAAAAAAAAAAAGCAAAATAAAAACATTTTAGGCAGACAAAAGAGAGAATTCATCTCTAGCAGACCCTCACTAAAAGAAACACCAAAAGCAGTTATTCACATTGAAGAGAATACCAGATGGAAGCCCAATTTTGCAGGAAGAAATGAATGTGTAGGTAAATGTAAAATAACTTTATTAATATACACATGCAGTGCTTTTAATAACAATGTAAAGAGGGTTTTATTATATAGGTAGAAGTGAAATACATAAGAGTACAAAAGACAGTAGAGAGGAAAAATGAAACTTTTATAAGGTAATATTTTTCATGAAGTAGTATAATATGATTTAAAGGAAAACTGTAATAAGTTAAAGATACATATTGTAATTTCTACACCAATCACAAAAACAAAACAGGAACAAAAGCAACAACAACAAAACCCCAAACAAAACCTGAAAGAGATCTATTATAAAGAGAAGAGATAAAATTATGCTAAAAATACACAATTCACCCAGTAGACACCTGGAAAAGAGAGAGGAAAAAGAACAAAAATGAAGACAAATGGAAAATGAATATTAACATGGTAGACTTAACCCCATCAAATTAACAATTACATGTCATTAAAATGGGATAAACACTCTAATTAAAAAGCCAAGATAATCATTTAGAAATAGATTTTAAAAAAAAGCAAAGACCAAAGTACAGTTGATTTATACAAAAAAAAAAAATCTGTTAAAATGCAGATATAGGAAGGTGGAAGTAAAAGAGTTGAAAAAGATATTCAGTGCAAATACTGAGCATAAAAGGACATAATAGATCCTGCAGACATTGAAATGATAAAAGTTCTTTTACACAACTTTATGCCAGTGAATTTAGTAACTTAGATGAAATGGAAATTTCTTTTTGAAAATTCAGTTTACTAAAATTGATAGAATAAAAAAGTACAAAAAACCCTATATCAATTTAATACTTGAATTCATAATCAAAATGTCTCCCACAAAGAAAATTCCTGGCCCACATAACCTCACTGGAAAATTTTATCAACTTCAGATTTTATTTTTAAGTGGGGTGCCTGGGTGGCTCAGTCGGTTAAGTGACTAACTTTTTTTTCAAGATTTATTTATTTATTTGAGAGAACGAGAGAGAGAGAGAGAGAATGCAGTAGGGAAGGTTAGAAGGAGAGGGAGAGAATCCTCAAAGAGACTCCTTGCTGATCCTGGAACTCTTACCAGAGGCGCAACTCAGAGATCAGGACCTGACCCAAAATCAAGAGTTGGACATTTAATAGACTGAGCCAACCCCAGGCATCCCTAAGTGACAATTCACAAATTGGATCTGTCTGATCTGTCTGCATATTAAAAATAATATATCATGACCAGTTGGGGTTTATCCCAGTAATGGAAAGTTGGTTTAAGATTCAAAATCCATCAATGTTATTTATGATGTTAACACAGTGAGGGAGAAATACATGATCTCCAGAGAGGCAGGAAAAAATCTGATAAAATTCACTCCTTCATGACAAAACATTATTTAAAAAAAAAATTATTTATGCATGGGCAGGGGGAGGGGCAGAGGGAGAAGCAGACTCCCTGCTGAGCAGGGAGCCTAACATGACCCCATCTCAGGACCCTAAGATTATGACCTGAGCTGAAGGCAGCCACTTAACCAACTGAGCCACCCAGGTACCCCAAAACGTTCTTAAAACTAGAAATAGAAGGCAACTTGCCTAGTCTGTAAAGAGCTCAGAAACTGATGCATTCAGTTGCTCTGGGAATGAAGATAGGATTAAAAACAGGAAGACTTACTGAAAGTTTGTTGAAAAAGCAGTTACGTTTGAGATCTCACCAACTCCTTGCATTAGAATGCTATCCCAGCAGAAGTTTTGAGTTTTGGTCTTTGTAGCAAGAGGACTGTACTGTCGACTATGGGAAATTGGGCACAACTGAGAGTAGAGATTTGGTGAAAATTTATGTGGTGAATTTTAAAACCTCTCTTCTCCCTCTTCAACACTTTTCACTAATCTAGAATGCTGTCAGCCAGCTTTCGATTCTTTACAAAAGAGTTTAGAAGATTCTGCTCTAATAGATCCACCTAGCCTAAATGAAAAGTCCTAAAGATACTGGTATCAAGGATTTCACCAAAGAAATGGCCCAGTCAGAATACCATTTATGGTATTCATTTATGGTATTCAGAATACCATTATTTTTCTTGCAGTAAAAACCACAGCCAGCGAAGATGAAAACTTTAAGAAAACGATTAATATTTTTTAGTATAGCTGATACATAATTTTACATTAGTTTCATGTATATAGCACAGTGATTCAGCACATGATCCATCACCATACAATGCTATTACAATATCATTGACCATATTCTCTAGGCTATATCTTTTATTCACGTGACTTAATCATATCGTTAACTGGAAGCTTGTATCTCCTACTCCCTTCACCCATTTTTCCCATCCCTCAAATCCCCTTCCCTCTAACAACCATCAGTTTGTTCTCTGCATCTATGTTTGATTCTGCTTTTTGGTTTGTTTATTCACTTGTTTTTTAGATTCCACATATGGGTGAAATCATATGATATTTGTCTTTCTCAGCTGACTTAGCATAATATCTTCTATGCCCACCCATGTTGTCAAATGGCAAGATCTCATCTTTTTTATAGCTGTGTAATATTCCATTGTATGTATGGAATCACATATACTATGTCTTCCATTCTTCTGTTGGTGGACACTTAGTTGGTTACATATCTTGGCTATTGTAAATAATGCTGCAGTAAACAGAGGGGTGTATGTATCTTTTCAAATTAGCATTTTTTAGTAGCTACCCAGTAGTAGAGTTATTGGATCAGATGATATTTCTGTTTTTATTTTTTTGCAGAACCTCCATGCTGTTTTCTAGAGTGACTATACCAATTTACATTTCTACCAGCAGTGCACAGGGGTTCTTTTTTCTTCACATCCTTGCCAGAATTTGCTATTTTTTGTCTTTTTTATTTTAGCCATTCTGAGAGATATTAGTCAATATCTCATTGTGGTTTTGATTTGCATTTCCCTGGATTGGTGATGTTGAGCATCTTTTCATGTGTCTGTTGGCCATCTGCATATTATCTTTGGGAAAATGTCTATTCGGGTCCTCTGTCCATTTTTAAGGTGGATTATTTTTTTGGTGTTGAGTTGTATAAGTTCTTTATATATTTTAGACATTGACCCTTTATTAGACATATCATTTGCAGATATCTTTTCCCATTTAGTAGGTTGGCTTTTTGTCGTTTTTGATGGTTTCCTTTTCAGTTCCAAAGCTAAATGAAAAAAACCCAAACCCTATTGTCCTGTGAGGTATAAGAAGATTCATGAAACAAGAAAACTATGTTATTTTTTAAAATGATTAGAGGACAAAAAATACCTTTTGGAAACTAAAAGTATAGTATATAAGTCTAAACTCAATACAAAGTTAGAAGATAAAGCTGAGAAAAATCTCTTAAAAAATAAACCAAGAGAGGGACTCCTGGGTGGCTCAGTGTTGAGCACCTGCCTTCAGCTCAGGGCCTGATCCCAGGATCCAGGATTGAGTTCCATATCAGGCTCCCTATGAGGAGCCTGCTTCTCCCTCTGCCTGTGTCTATGCCTCTCTCTATGTCCCTCATGAATAAATAAACCTTAAAAAAAAATAAACCAAGAAAAAAACAAAAACAAAAAAATGTTTATGAAATAAATGAACTTTTAAGAAAACTAGGAGACTTTCCCCGTTAGATAATAATGAAGAATAGGAATAACAGGAATTCCAGAAAAGAATGGCCAAATTGTGGCATAACATGAAATTTCAGAATATTAAGGGTAAAGAAAGAAATCCTACAAGCTTTCAGAGAGAAAGAGAAACAGAAACAAGTGACATGTGAAAAATCAAGAACCAGACTTCACACCACCAACAAAAGCTGGAAGAGAACAGAATGGTATCTTCAGAGTTGAGTCCATACTTTTGCTCCTAGATTTCTATACCTAACCAAACTGTCAATAAAGAAGGTAAACCAAGGACATTTTCAGACCTTTCAGGGGCTCAAAAAATTATATCCAATGCACCCTTTCTTAGGAAGCTACTGGATAATGTGTTCTACACAAGAATAAGGTCATAAAGACATAGGATCCACAAAGAGAGAGGTAAAAGGAGTTTTTGTTGGAGTTTGATGAAATGAGATCCTAAGAAGAGTATGGAGCAGATCAGAAAATGCCAGGACAGGGATGCCTGGGTGGCTCAGTCGCTTAAGGGTCTGCCTTCAGCTCAGGTCATGACCCTGGAATCCTGGGATCAAACCTTACATCCTGCTCCCTGCTCAGCAGACAGTCTGCTTCTCCCTCACCCTCTGCCTCCCATCCCCTGCCCCCAACTCATGCTCTCCTGATTGCTCTTTTTGTCTCCATCTCTCTCTCAATTAAATAAAAAGATAAAAGAAAATGCCAGGAAAGATCAATCCAACTAAAGGAAAAAGAACCATATATAGAGAAAAGATTTAGACTATTGAAGGAGAAATTGGGCTGAATTAGTAATAAGTAGAAAGAAAACTAAGCAAAAGAAAAGCCATTATTTTAGGGAGAATAAAAAGTTATGCAAGAAAGGAGAAAATTAAGGCTAGTATACTATATATATGTATGTGGCTCAGCTGTGAATAGCATGCCATTGTCATCGTAATGCAGATACTGATCTAAACAAAAGTATGTTCTAATTATATTGACAGGATCACAGACATAGAGTTTCTGCATGTGGGTGGTGGTAGTATATGTTTGGTGAAGATATGGGAAATGGTAAGAGTTATATCCTCATCTTTTATAGATGGTACGAAAACTTGAAAGTTCTAGAAGTAGGAAATATAAGCATGTTATTTAGATATATGGAGATGAACAACAAAAGAAACAGCTAAAATTGAAATGTTTGCTTTTGAGGAAGAGAGGATGTGGAGGTGTGGAAGTAAAAAAGAATGCTAAGGTTTTTTACAGTAAGTTTTATAGAATTTTGTTATTTTATAAATTATGTAAAAATCTAATTTTGATGAAAATAAAAACAAAATTTGGAGACAAAAGAATTATGGTATACCCATTTTTAAAAAGCAGGTGGGAAAATAGGGAATGGAGCAAGACAGGACCTGTCCAATTTACACAGGGATTGCGGACTCAGAACACTGTAATGGAGAAATCTGAGAGACTTTGGGTGGGGGAATTAATCCTACATGTGACATAGCGTTTGTGCCTAGGATTACCATTGCCTAATTTAAATCTAATGCAAGCTACATATGTGATTTAAATTTTTGGAAGCCACATTAAAATCAGTAAAAAGAAAATAATAAAATTAACTTTATTGGGGCACCTGGATGGCTCAGTCAGTTAAGTACCTGCCTTTGGCTCAGGTTGTGATCTCAGCGTCCTGGGATCGAAACCCACATTGGGTTCTCTGCTCAGTGGGGAGACTGCTTCTCCCTCTCACTCTGCCTGCTGCTTCCCCTGCTTGTGCTCTCTCTCTCTCTTTCTCTGTCAAATAAAATCTTTTTTAAATTTTTAAATATTTAAGATTTATTTTATTTTTTATTTTAGAGAGAGAGTGAATGGGAGTGGGGGCAGGGGAAAAGAAAATCTCAAGCAGACTCCATGCTGAGTAAGGAGGAGGGCTTGATCCCATGACCCTGAGAGGTCCCAGCTACCTTAGCTGAAACCAGGAGTCAGATGCTTAACTGACTGTGCCACCCACGCGCCCCAAAGTTAATTTTTCTAAGATTTTATTTATTTATTTATGAGAGACAGAAAGAGAGGCAGAGACATAGGTAGAGGGAGAAGCAGGCTCCCTGCGGGGAGCCTGATGTGGGACTCGATTCTAGGACCCTGGGATCACTCCCTGAGCTAAAGGCACATGCTCAACCACTGAGCCACCCAGATTCCCCCAAATTAATTTTTTAAAAAGATTTTATTTATATGACAGCACAAACCCAGAGAGCAGCAGAAGGAAAAGGAGAAGCAGCTCTCCACTTAGCAGGGAGCCAGATGTGGGGCTTGATCCCAGGAAGGACCCTGGAATCATGACCTGAGCCAAAGGCAGGTGCTCAACCTACTAAGCCACCGAGGCGCCCCCCCAAAAATTAATTTTAATAATGTGTTTTGTTTAACCCAATATATTCTAACTATGATGAGCTTATGATAAATATAAAAGTTATTATGAGGCATTTTCATTCTTTTTTTCAAGGTCTTTAAAATCCACTGTATTTTACACTTAGATATATCTCAATTCAGATACTAAATTTGTATCAGAAATAAATGAGTTGTGTTTAGAGTTCCTAAAATTTACAGTTGAAAAAATAGATTCACATACCCAAGTTGTCCCAAACATACTTGAAAATTTTCCAATAACTGAGTTGAGTACCAAAAGATTACTTTCCTTTAATGTTCACATTCATATTTATGAAACGGTTCATCTTTTTGCTTCAAAGAATTGATTTGACTTTGAAGCAAAACCTTATCAATTTTAAAACTATATCCATCTAAGTTAAGTAAATTCAGTAACTCTTAATCAACTTAGTATTAACATTGAATTCAAAGGAATATTGCATAAATTGAAAAGCAATTCTAAATTTATCAATATTAACAAAGCAATGTTCACATTTTTTTACAGTTTTTGCAGCCAATTTACCTAACAGTGTGATTACAATTAAAGCAGGCGTCATGATTCATGTTTTAAAAAATGTACAAAAACATTAATTTGCTTTTTGAGAAGTTTCAGCAAATTCTTTTTGCTTTCTATAGAATTGAAGAATGAAGGTTATTCATGTGCTATATGATACAGTTGAAAATACATAAATTACACTGCCATATTTTTCTTTTATTATTGAATGTGGCAAGCATTCTTTTTGTTTCAAAAACACATCTTGAACTATAGTTACCAGTACTTTAACTCTATTTAGAACCCATTCACAATTCAAGTAATGACTATAGGTAAAGAGCACACAGTCATTTAATTCATTATCTATTTCAATAATTCCATGAATTAGTAATTTATAGTATATATATGTTGAATGATTTTAACAACTGTACTTCTGACACTTTTCATAGGAAAACTCCAAATATCTTCAGTATGTGTATTACACAATCCAGTAAATCTAAGTTTTTGACCTGACATAGTTGGCTTATCATATGTCTTGGTAGAAACTAATTTCTTCATACTAGCTGAAACTCTTCTTTGACATTTACAAAATATCCAAAATTACATACACACTATGATTTATTTTAGGTCATGAATAGACAAATTCTAAGTAAATTTGAAAATTCTATGAGACAAGTGTACCCAAAGTTTTAGCTGGGTCGTGTCTCTTACATAATGTAACTTATCTAAAGATGAAAAAAAAAGTGCATGCAATTTTTCAAAATTGGAATCAATTTATAGGCATTGTTGGAAAGGTTTTACAATCTGTAGGTACTCGCTGGGAGGCTTAATTGAAATGTTTCACTGTTGTAAAATTTCTTTTAGTCTTTTCTTCATAATTTTCTAACAAAATTTCCATAACAAGTAATTTTACTATCTCTCCATCTAAAAATGATTTATGTGTGTGTGGTAAAGAATTTAAGGCATCTTATAACTGACCAAAGTTACAAGCTCAAATCCTGTTAAAAATCGTTTGAGAAATTTTTGTTGAATGTCTAATTCTAATTTAACATAACTAATTTCTTTAATTCTTTCTTAGCTGTTGAGAGGAAACTTACCACCTTCACTGTGTTTGCTTTAAGTGGCTCCTAGTGTTTACTTTATTTTCATTTTGCTTTATTTTCATAGCAGCCAACTGTAATTGCCTTATGTGAAGATTGGTGCTCACTTCAGCACATATACTAAAATCAGAACCATATGTGAAGATTGTGAAATTTGGTATCTTTTCCCAGACTCTTCTCTTTTTTAATGTTCTAGTTATAGTACTAGTTTCTGCATTTCCCACCTTATTCCCTCTCAAAAATACGCCTTCATTTTATTTAATTTTATTTTTTAAAGATTTTATTTATTCATGAGAGACACAGAGAGACAGGCAGAGACACAGGCAAAGGGAGAAGCAAGCTCCCTGTGGGGAACCCAATGTGGGACTCCATCCCTGGACCCCGGACCCCAGGATCATGCCCTGAGTCAAAGGCAGACACTCAACCGTTGAGCCACCCAGGCATTCCATGCCTTCATTTTAAATGTTAAAATTTGTCTATACTTATTATTTGATCAGAAACATAATTTAATTATAATTAAAATAAAGATTTTGATTTAATTACCAATTATGAATTACATAGGAATCTCTCTAATTTGAGCTATCTGCATCTTATATTTTATATTTTATATTCAAATAGACACAGTATAACACATTAGTGTGTAGGAAAATGATAACTTGAGCTGAATATATCCACTGACTAGATTGGTAGTGTGTTTATATGTAATACTAAAAATGATGTTAATGTCCAGTACACAAACTGCAACATAATAGTATCTTACGGGATATAGTGGTTAAAGTGACATGTAGTCCTACTTAATGAGAAAGTTTATTTAACAGAAAAATATTTTATACTGCTTCAGTTTTTAGATTTATTTTTTTTAAGAGTTTGGGATGTTTTTTGTTGTTTGTTTTGTTTTGTTTTGTTTTGTTTTTTAAAGGAAATCTCTACACCCCATTTGGGACTCAAACTCACAACCCTGAGATCAAGAGTCTCATGCTCTACAGACAGGGCCAGCCAGGCGTCCCTACATTTAAATTTAAATATAATTAAAATTTTGCTTCTTTCATTGTAGTAGCTGCATTTCAAGTGTTCAGTAGCCACATGTGTCCAATGGCTATTCTATTGGACAGAATAACTATGAAAATAAGAGAACGAGGACCTATTAGGGTGCCAGACATTTTGTTGGGTACTTTCAAAGATAGGATCTCGGAAGACAGCCTCTGTCCTGCCTGCTGCTCCCTTGCAGTGTATTCAATAAACTTCTATCTCCTTTAAAATGAACAAAGATAGGATCTCAATTATTCCTCATAATGATCCCACATCAGTGAGGGACTCATCAATGAAGGGGCTGGAAGGACAGTCTGAACCCAAAGCCCACACGTATGTGCCATGACATGGCTATTGCTCAGGTGTAATTTTATATATATATATATATATATATATATATATATAAACACAGTGCTTTTTCCTTAACTCTCTACCCCCTTTTACAGTCTGCAAGCCTCAGGGCACCTGGGTGGCTTAGTGGGTTAAGTGTCTGACTCTTGATTTTGGCTCAGGTCATGATCTCAGAGTCATGGGATGGAGTCCCCTTTTGGGCTCTGTGTTCAGCGGGGAGCCTGCTTGTCTCTCTCTCATTCCACTCCCCCCTTCACTCGCACGTGTGTGCACTCACTCTATAAAGTAAATAAATTTTTAACGTATACAAGCCTCTACTTGTTTTAACTATTTTTTATGAGTGAATTTATTCAAGAAATATTTGTCTCTTATAGGCCAGGCACTATTCTAGGGAACAAAAACAGTCCCTGCCTAAACAGTCCCTGCCTTCATGGAGTTTACAGTCTCATGTGAAAGGAACAGAAGATTACAAAACAAAAACACTTGTTTTTGTTTTTGTTTTTATCAATATTAACAAAGCAACGTTCACATTTTTTTACAGTTTTTGCATACTGGGGATAAGGAACCTCTGCCTATGGTAGTTCTAAGGGTGATGATGCAAATAGTGCTTGGTAGGAGCGTTTGTTATTGGCTATGAAGTAATTACTTCCAGTTCTGAATAGTTACATTTATTTGTCTGTTCAGTGTTATCCTTGGTGCTCACATGATCCAGTCTCTCAGAAGTAGGCATCAGGGCAAAGGGGCGCATGGTAACACTAGAAGGGCAGTAATTTCCCAGATCAAGAACATCAAACTGAAGCAGGGAGCCTTTTATTCCTTCTAGGGGAGCATAGTGGGATCACCCTATACTAAAAGTACTGCTTTAAACAGTAAAATCGTGATCTTACAATGTATCATACCCATAGCTTATTTTTACACTATTGCAAAAGCTACAAAAAGTGGAGTTTCCTTTGTACAGTAAGCTCTAAAATCCTTGCAGTTTAAGATGCAGCTGAGGAGCAAGGGGGGGGGGCAGGGTCTTCAGGAGCAGAGATGTATGCAAATGAAAGGATTTTCCTTAAACACAGCCTCAGGGGAGTTAGCTCTTTCAGAGTATTTTATAGTTCAACCAGATCATTGTATAAATAAGAAAACCTAAAATTCAGAGAGGTTAAGTGATTAATCCATGGTCATACAGCATATTCATTTAGTGAGACTGGGACCCTTTACATTTTCTTTGCAGCTAAGGAGTTGTGGGTGAGAAGAGGAAGAAGGGAGTAGGTGGCAGGGAGAATCAGAGGAAGCTAAAGATTGTATGTATAGCCCTGTAAGGCTTAGGGTTTAAAATCTGCTCCTGTCCTTTCTATTGTGACGTTAAGCAGGTTTCTTAACTCTGATAAGCTTCAGAATCTTAGCTGTGAAATGGGGATGACACAGACGTCCTGGGGTTGCAGAGAAGACTTGATGAGATGATGAATGTAAAAATGTCTCAAACCTCTTGAAGATAAGACTTTTCCTTTACTCACTGTCTCAAAGTACCACTTCCTTTTATTGATTTTCAAATTTCCAACTCCATAAACCCAGGTCTTAAGTTTTTTGCATTGGTGGATCAAACTGTAGCCCTGCACCTGCAAGCCCCTACCTCCCCTGGGATTTTTTTGTCTCCCAAATTCTTTTGACTTCCCTACTTCTCTCACAGAGCCCCATTCCTATGATCACACCCTACTCCAGCCTCTCCCTTAACCCCTCTCAGCATCTGGCCCATCCTAGTTGGAGTTCCACCTAACAATAGGAAGCCTTTACAAGTATTTGGATAGTGTGACAGCCTTCAAAGTGCTTTCACAGACGTTCTCCCCTTTGATCCTCACAACAGCCCTGCAGGGGACACAGGGCAGTTGTTATCTTCCAAGTTTTACCACTAAGGAACCCAAAGTGTATAGAGGCTAAGAGATTTGCCCAAGGCCACCAGCTGGAGAATCACTTGGTGTGCAGGAGGGAACACAAGCTTTCAGGAAGTCCTAGGTTCAAGTCTCAGCTTTCCCACTTGCTAGCAGTGTGGCTTTCAGGTAAGTTACAGAGCTTTCCAGAGCCTCAGATTCCCCATCTATAAAATGAGATATTTGTTATGATTCCTGCAGAATTGCTTATTTTGTATATGTAGTACTTTGTAGACAGCAAGTATTTGGCAAACCAGACTGGAATCTAGTGTACCGAACCATCTGTCTACACTGTTTCTCAACACTGCTCCAACTAGAAATAAGTTCTTCCATCTCTGCATTGGGGGAGCATTCATTGTCTTTGGTTTCATGCCTCAGAAACTAACTCTAGCTGAAGCAAATAGGATTTTGCCAAGATACAGATCATAAAATGGAAGAGTTGAAAAATCACTTTCTGAAAAGGACCCACAGCAGCTGCAGGGATCTCCGCAGCCCTTTGGGAATGGTCATTGGACGGTTCAATGTCAACTCTCTTTCCCCCACCCTGTCTCTCTCTCTACTCAAAATCCAAATTTACAGAAGAGACAATCTGATTGACCAAGTATATAGGCCATGTGCTCACCATGGGGGCATATGGGCAGGGGTTGTTGGCAGCCCACTGGAATGATAACGGAATGAAGGAAGGGAAGTTCCTCAAATTAAGGGGAGAAATGCTCTCAAATTAAGGAAGTTCATGATTTAGTCCTCATGTAACTAAAACCAACTGTCATGTATGGCTGCTTGTAGCTGGTTATATTCACTTGTGCTTCTTCTGTCTAAACATCCAACTAGACCATTAGTTCTAGGGTTACTGGTGTGGGTGTGGGAAGGAGGATACCTCTGTCTTATTAGATTCAATATGTAGGCCCAGAGACTGACCCAGTGCTTTGCACATAATTGGTGCTCAAGAAATATCAGATAACTGATAGTTTTTGTTGCTTTTATTCCAGTCCTTGGTCTTTCACTCCAAACAGAAAATTAACTTAGATCTTTTCTGATTTATCCCAATTCCTAAACCTCAGAACTCCTACCTACATGCAGCCACCAATAAAGCAAATCAATCAATTACAATTAATCTAATTAGCTTCCTCACAGGAACCAACAGATTCCTTAGGCCTTGCCATTTTCCATTACAACCACTGGGTGAGAGTCTGTTATCTTGGCAAAGGACTTGATTAGTAAGTCATTGTAATTGGGACTCCTGACTGTCTTAGTCAGTAGAGCTTGTGACTTGACTTCAGAGTTGTAAGTTCAAGCCCCACATTGGGTACAGAGATTACTTAAAAATAAAAGAAATCTTTTTAAAAAAGTCATTGTAATAGAAGCAGAATGCAACTAATTGCATATTCTTGAACTCTTCAAGTTCAAAATTACATTGCAGAATTAGGATATGGCGAAGTATTTCTAATGAAAGGAATAAACAGAACTAGTATAGACACTGGTTCATATTTATGATTATGTACCTGACAAGCAAAGACTCTTGCTATTCCTGTTAATAAAAAATAGCAAAGCTTAAATATATGTAGGAATTCCTAAACATGTGGCCCATTATTGAAGTAAACTAAACACCCTTGTCCTAGTCAGGCCTAAAATTTTGATAGTCTTTGAGTCTGTCCTGGTTTTCTAGGGTTTTTTTTGGGAGGGGGGGCGTTGAATATTTTGGTTTGTTTTGATTTTGTTTGTTTTAGAGAAGGGTAGGGGGGGCAGTGGGAGAGAGAAACCTCAATCAGGCTCCACACCCAGTGTGAAGCTTGAGACAGGGTTCAATCTCGCAACCCTGAGACCATGACCTGAGCCAAAATCAAGAGTTGGATGCTTAACTGACTGAGCCACCCAAGCACCCTTATTCTGGTTTGGTTCTGTCTGTGGGCGCAGACCCTAAATCAGCTCTACCTTTTTTTTCTTTTTTTGGTCTTCCTTCTCTTTGCAGTTATTTTAAATTTGTTCTTTCAAATGGTTATTAATTTCCTAGAGGACATGTCAGAAAATAGCTGATGAATAAAAATAGTGCTACCCACCTTTGACTAAACTTTTAGCCAACTGAGCAGGCAGGATTTTCATGAAGAAAATCTGAGAAATTAATTAATTAACTGTAACTGAATTTCACCTCTTTAACCTTAACTCGTGAGCAAACCTGAGCTAAATAAACATCTGACCATTCAATCTCTTCCACTTAAGGTTAACTTGAGTTTATTATTCAAGCTACTGCCCTTGTGTATTAGGCAATGCATAAATTACGCATACTAATTACCCTGGATGGGGCACCACTTTAATGAATTCTTTTAATTAAACTGCAACACAGTGGTTTTGCACAGGATGGTCTATATTTCATCCTTAAACTACGTTAACCTTCATCTTTGTCTGGGCAGCTCACACATCCAACCAGAGAAGGTCTGAGTTTAATTCATCTAAGTATATACATTCAGCAACCCCCCTCTTGACTATCATAAGAAAATATGAAAAATGTTTCTCTTCTGCTTCGAGGTTAAAAAATTAGATGCCTTTGTGAAAAGTTATGATTCTTCTGGGGATACTAAGATGGAGAAAAAAGGCAAAACAAAGCAAAAAATGGTAATGACAGCAACCAGCATAGCACTCCAGTCCTTAAAGCATAAATAACAGAAGTCATATTAACAATGTCCTTAGTAATATTGCTACTAAGCAAAGTAGCTTAGTATTAATATGTAGATCACTAATGTAAAGATTACTTAATGTAAACATCACGGAGTAAGGAGTCATTTCTTACTTCATGATCTTTATATTACAAAGTTTACAGTAAATAATCTATATCATGAGTATAGTTTTCAAAGATACAGTTCTCTATTATCTCCATCACCATTAAGTAGATGGAGCAGTAGAGAAAATTGAGACCCACGTTTATTTTAGCCAGGAGCTTTATTTATCTTCTCTTGTCTTTACTGAGCTTCTGCTTCTAGGTAGTAGAATTGACTGCTTTGGGTTTTACCTGTCTAATATCCAAGGGAGTGAAGCAGCAGAGGAAAGAAGGGAGAGAATCAAACAGCCAAAAGACCATCTAAATACCAGGAACCTTAATTATCCCCAACTTAGGCAACATATATTGAGCATCTACTATATACCTAGCACAATGCCTGGTGCCAGAATGTCTTGGTGATTGTGAAACGTTCTATTTGCATTTTTTGAAAAAGAAAAATAAACATTTGCATATATATGTTTGTACTTACATGAATAAATCCAGGAAGATACACAAAAGCTGTTTGGAGAGTTTGCTTCTGGGAAGTACTAGGATCTGAGTTAGGAGGAAAAGTTACTTAATCTATGCTGTTTCCTTCTCCTCTTCCTACTCCTCTTGCTGGTACTCTTCTTTTCCTCCTCCTCCTTCCTCTTCTATCATAAGCATGTGCTACTCTTTAATTAAAAAAATAAAAAACAAAAATACCTAGAGAGTCCCTAGTCCACTGGGAGAGACAAACATATCACAATAATGTGAAAAGTGCTTTGATAGGTGAACATGCAGACTATTCTGGATACACAAGAGAGGGATTATCTGACTCTGGAAGGAGTCAAGGAAGGCTCTTCATGAGAAGGAGGTGTGGGTCTTGAAGCATGAGTGTGAGAATTTTTCATGCTGAGCACCAGCTCTTGGTTAATGGGAAGCATAGATGATTCCATTCATCCTAAAATTGTTCTGTTAATAGCTATGCTCCTGCAGGACTTTCCTCATGATATATGTAAACAGTGTTTAAGTCATTCTAATTTCTGACAACAAGATGATTGAGAGTGATACTTTGTAAATGATCCCAAAGAAAAATTATTCATTCTGGAAAACAATTAGATATGCCTAAAATTCTAACTTCATAATTACTCCCAATAGTCCCTGTAAATTTTGCACCACACTCTAATTTAAACCAAAATTTGTGCATACTGACCTATAGGATACAACAGATCTTTATTTTGATAGGAAAGGGCAAGAATATAAGGTATTTTTAGCAGCAAAACCTAATTTTTCAGTGAGTCAAACCAATGTTTACTAAAAATAATAGCTTCCTATCAGTTAACTAATTTATTACCAGTTTACTAAAACTCAATCTTGAGTGTCTTAGCTGACTTATTCCATTTCAGAGGACAGATTGCCTTAAAGATTTGATAAAATCACTTTCCATTGTAATCACTGAAGAAGCTCTTCAAATTTTCAAATCAGGTAAGTCTACAGAGGTCTTCCAGTTGGGCTGTGAATACAATGCAGACTTCTTCAACCCTTGAACAGGTCTCTCTGTACAATATGTGAACTTCCTACTTAGAGAAATTTATATAGTCTACCTACTGGACATTCATAGGGGATTTATCTCAACTGCTGGCTGTGTCTAAGTGTGGGTCAAAAGAAATAAAGTAAACCTATTTGAAATGTAAAAGATACAGATAAATGTATTACCTATTACTTTAAATTTTTCTCTATTTTTAAGAGCATCCTAGTATCTTGAGAATATTTCTGCTATTAGACAGAACAGCCATTTTTGGTATGCTCTGAGCTCCCCAGATTTGATAAGCATGGACCATGAATGAAAGGCTGAGCTCTGGGTTGCACCCCATTAGAGACCTCATTGTGGGCCTACTCTTCAGCCCTGACAGAGAATCCAACTAACCCATGTCTTTTTTTCTCTACCAAATTTCAGAGATTACTTGTTACCATTATCTCCCACAGGATTAAGGTTTATTTTGTTCACCACCAAGTACAAAGTAAATGTTCTACAAACATGTTAAATGAAAGGAATATATCAAATTCTTTATCTGCAAAGTTTTCCTAATCTACCAACCCAGCAATGCTTTAAAAGTACAAAAAAATGAAGTTAGGGGTACCTGGATGTCTCAGTCGGTTAAGCATCCCTCTCTTGATTTTGGCTCAGGTCATGTGACCTCAGGGTTCTGAGATCTTGCTCTGTGCTCAACAAGGAGTCTGCTGGAGACTCTCTCCCTCTGCCCTCCTACCCCCCAAATAAATAAGTAAATCTTTTAAAAAATGTTAAGTGTCATAAGGCTTCTTTCTAGTGAACTCACAATAGCTCCTAGTAATCATCAGACTCTTTCTAAATGCTTCCAAATCTGCACTTTAATAATATTTAATAAGTTTGCCAGAAATTAGCATCATGTCTTTTGATCTATAATTTCTAGAATTCATTCCCTTTTGAACAATTAAGACACTATTTGCCTATATGTTTTACTCTGGATACCTTATCTTCATGACGGAGCAGAGGCTAGCTCTTAACATCATATAATTACATTTAGAAATGGACTTCCCTCTCTTCTCTGACCTCTACCTTGTAGCTACAATAGAGGAAAGATAGGGAAAGGGAAGACCATAAAAGTCTCAAATTCCATATTTTCCTATTGATGGTCTTATGTGGGGCACCGACATCCCTCATTCTGAGACTATTTTTTTTTAAGATTTTATTTATTCATGGAAGACAGAGAGAGAGAGAGAGAGAGAGAGAGAGGTAGAGACACAGGCAGAGGGAGAAGCAGGCTCCATGGAGGGAGCCCGACGTGGGACTCGATCCTGGGTCTCCAAGATCACTCCCTGGGCTGAGGACGGTGCCAAACCGCTGAGCCACCTGGGCTGCCCTCATTCTGAGACTATTAAGGAGCCCGGGTAAAAGGAATTCTGCCTCCCAACCAAAGCAACAAACCCTAGAGAGAGGCTGGGGTCTCTCTCTCTCTTAGAGACTTCATTTGAATAGTATCAGAGTATCAGAGGAAGATGCTAAGACTGATCTCATCACTATCCTGAGACTGGTATGATCAGTACCTTTCAATTATTTACTGAGCCACAGCTATGAGCCAGATGTAGGGGATACAGAGATGAATGCCACATAGTTCCTGTTCTCCAGGAACTCACAGGAAAAGGAGTCACAGACAAACCACTGTAATGAATTGGAATGTGCTCACCTAGCTAGATGAGCCAAATAGAGCTGTGAGGGCTTCACACAGATCTTGAAGACCCCCTAACTGTAGTGCCAATATGCTTTGAAGTGGGAGATATTTTGAAATGCTTAACTTTTGTTTTCCACTTTAAACCAAAGAAACAAAAGAAAGATAAGATTTTTATGCATGGGCAGAATATAGTTTAAAGGCAGAAAAGTCTACAAATTAATAGATGGCTAACCCCAAAGGGAGATTTTTCTTTCCCCTCACCCTCTCAGCAAATTTAGGAAGCCACATATCTATTAAATAACCAATGACAAAAACTAGGCTCCATGATGACAATGGTGGCTCTGGAGTCAGACAACTCAGTTCTCCTTTTGCTGTGCCATGTGACCTTGAAGAAGTCACTTAGCCTCTCTAGCTCTCAGCTTCCTCATCTGTTAAGACTTGGATAATAATGAACCTACATCACAAGATTGTTGATGGTGATTAAATGAGATAATGCATATAAAGTAGTTAACAAAGTGGTGGGCCCCCAGTAAGTATATCATATTATATCATATTATAATTAGTATGAGTATTATTATAATTAGTATGAGTAATGTAAGTGCATCTTGGATGTCTAAGTAAGATGATTTTATTGTCAAATTTTCAAAATGAATCTAAGACTCTTCCAAAACTCATAGAATATAAGAATGTAAGTTACAACATTATAATCACATGGGTGTGTGAAGCTACAAAATACACATACACACACGTATCCATTTCAGTTTAGAAACTGCTCCAGATGACCCATTCAAAAGGTCTGGAATGATTTCTTAACCACCCAAATGCTATTTTTATTGACCTCCTGAAAGTGTCAGTTCTCTATGGTTCTGTATTTCTCAGAAATGACTTGTGCAAAACAGAGGGTAAGTGTGTGCTTGCTTTCTAGTGTGCCCACGAGGAGAGGGTGTATCCCAGAGCAAGATCACAAGCTCTGGAGAAAAGGCCCTAGCCCCCAGGAATGCACACTCAGGGCTAGGGGTGACCAGGAGGCAGCCACCTGGGGCTGCCCACTCCCCTGAAGTAACTCCAGGACTCCTGCTTTGATCCCTTTGTGTTTCTTATGGCTTTCCCGGTAGTGTTCTCTGCCCCAGGCTCTCCACATGCAGAATGTCTCTGTGCTGTCCTTGTAGGCAACATATGTTGTGACATACCATCTGGCCTTTATGTATCTCCCCAGCGGCCATGGTATAAAAACCTGCCTGTTTGGCAGCTACTAGTGCCCACAATCCCTTTGGTCTCTTTCTTGGTCTGAGTGTTTTTCAACATCAATGGATTAGGAAGAACTAAACCAAGCATATGGATTCAGGACTGCATTATGACCATGAAGAGAGATTTATCTTGGAAGAGGAGCTACTCAGGGTGGGTTCAGCCTGAGGCTCCTAGACAAATGGAGTGCATGTGCCAGTGGAACTGGCATGTCAGTTTACAGCTGGGCATGGTGTCACACAGCCTTAAAGCTCAAGCTCCGTAAATGAAGTGTAGTGCACTGGTCATGCTCACCATGCAGAGCTTGGCTGAGGGCGAAGGAGGCCGCTTGCTGTCGAGAGCACATGTGTCTTGTTGGCTCTATGTGATGGAGAAAATACCAGAACTGTTCAAATTCTGGAGTCAGCATCATTTGTATTGCTTCTCTTTGAACACAGGAAGAATTGCCAGCTGCTGAATGGTAGTTATTTCTAGAATGTATGTAAGGAGAAGCCAAAGTCAAACTCCAGGGAGTTGAAAATAGGAGATAAAATTTGCAAGTGTAATTTATACTATATGCACATACAATGGAATACTAAGCAGCTAAACAGAAGAATGAGGAAATTATTATTTTTTTAATGTAAACTCTGTGTCCACTGTGGGGCTCAAACTCATGACCATGAGATCAAGAGCCACATGTTCCACCAACTAAGCCAACCAGGCATACCAGAGAGGGAAATCTTAATGTTATGGAAAGAACTCCAAGATATATTAAGTGATTAAGTGAAAGGAAGATGGAAAATCATAGTGTATATAAGCTCTTCTACCATTTGTGTTAAAAGGTTGGGGATGGAACAATTTTGTTTGTAAATTTGCTTATATATGCATAAGAGTGTCCTGAAGAATATACAAGAAATTAATAACAGTGGTTGTCTTTTTTAGAGCAGCAAGAAGAGACTGAGCTGATGGGAGATGCCATGGGAAGAAATTTTACTGTATACTTTTTATGTATTTTAACCTACTTTTTAAATGTTTTACTCCCTTGAATTTAATTCAAAAGATTAAATGCATTTTTTCAAAGTTTTGAAAGTAACATTATAAAACACAATGACACGCTAGTGGAGATTGCATACTAATAGATTTAAGAATACATTTGTATTTGTCTTTATGCCCATCTCACTATGTAAATAAAGAAAGGTATTTGATTTCAATCAATATCTTTCATAACTGATTATCATATGATGGAATAACTTTTGCATTGCATATTTTACACTGAGATTTTTCCATCAAGGAAAAAAACCCAAAATAAATATAAGTTGTATTAATTGACAGGTTAGAATATGATAAGGTGTTAATAACTAGAAGGAAGCATTAATCCTTTGTTTTCCACCCAGTGATTCAACTAACACTTGTTGAAAAAGTATAAGGCACTATTGACATTTCGCTTTGTAGTCCACAGTTTCCACTGCATGAAACTAAGTTTCTATAGTATAATTCATGCTATATTCAGACAGGAATAGGTTTGGTTCAAGAACTTCTCTGAAAGATTCTTTACCTAGCTAGTTTTTTCAGAAAAAATATCAGTTGGTTCCTGTAGTCCAAGCTTTTGTTTTGTTTTGTTTTGTTTTGTTTTTCTAACGCTGCATCTGGGGCATTAGGAAGAAAATGCTGCTTGGAATAAACTATGTACTATTTACAAACTAGTAGAGCCAGGAATATATTTATGTTCCTCAGTGTCTCTACCTCTACCAAAATATACAGATCTAATCACAGTGCTTCTTATAATAATCCATTTCCACAGGGTGCCTGGGTGGCTCAGTCAGTTGAGCCTACAACTCTTGGTTTCAGCTCAAGTCATGATCTCATGGGTCATGAGATTAAGCCCTGCATCAGGCTCCCCGCTCAGCAGGGAGTCGGCTTAATGATTCTCTCCCTCTCCCTCTGCCCCTTCCTCAGTTCATGTGCTCTCACTCTCTCTCTCAAACAAATAAATCTTTAAAAAAAATCAATGTTCACTTTTAAAAACTATGGAAATCCTTACTGTAGTGGTTTTGCACTGGGTAAATTTAGCTCAACTGGAACGAATTTTCCCAGATTCCTTTCCCTATAGGGTTCCAGGTTAGGATTAGCTGTGACAGAAATTTGTGTGACATTTGGAAGGCAGAAGTGAAGTAGTATCAATTTTTAGGCTTCAAATGTTACTTAAGGGTACCAGGTACTGCAGTAACCTGATAGGTTGTTAGTGATCTGCTAACTCAACTTGTGGGTGTGGGTAGTACCTGGGCTCCCACCAGATTTCCTCCCCCAGCTTTTGGTCTCGGCCCAGAAATGTGTGCAGCACTGTGGCAAAATATACTAGCTTTTTCCTGCAAGTCAGCCACACCACTGAGGATGGAGGCCTAGAGCGATGGATGTATGTTCCAGTACATCTACGTGGGCTCTTCTTTGTCCTTGTCTTCCTCCACTTCATTGTCAAGTTTTCTTTTCTAGTTGCCAGCTGAGCATGCCAAATTCAAAGCCAACACTAGACATGGGGGCCATAGCCTTACATAAACTTCTGCACTTGCTCCTATAATTGCATAATTAACATTCTATCTTATATCTTTTATGGTGATTTTGCTTTTCTGATTAAACTCTGACTGATGCACTACCCAAAAATGTCCAGAGACATGTCTTAGTGTTATCGTTGATTATATGGCACAGCAAACCCAAGCATTGGTGTCTGCATTTTGCAAGTAAGAAGCTGACCCTAGAAGGAAAAGTAAGCCACAGAGTTAAGAATCCAACTCTTATCTAAATATTTTTCCATGATATTACATTGCCTTTGCTTCCAAGAGGAACATAGTGCAAAAGAACATTGTCATAATAACGGGAAAAGCCTTCAGAATAGACTAAGGCAAGTACTCTCAGTTCTTAACTCAGAGCACTGGGGCTTGAAATGCCAATTGATTGTGATACAAGGTAAATATCTAGAGCAAAAATATGTTGGGCATCTGGAGTTGAGGAGATGGGTGATGTTAGCCTCATAACTTTCTTAGCTATTTTGAATAAGTGCAGAGATGATAGTTAGCCATGTGGTGCTCAATACAACAAACTGAGAAATTTGTATTTATTCTATACAATGCCAAAATGTCTTCTATAACAATATCCATATCCATAGAATGAAAATATGGATATCCATATCCAAAGAATGAAAATACTAAGTAATGTTTGGAAATGTGGATTTTTGAATTCTCTTTGCTGGTTCCAGCTCTTTTTAGAAACACACATATACCTATACTCTTCCCTGGGTTCTAAAATTTTCCATTCCAAAATTACTAGAAAATATGATTTTCAAATCTAAATTTATGTTAGCTATAGAAAATGAAAATCATTACCAACTGGAAAATATAGAGCAAAGTGAGAAATTTCCAGTTTCGTGTGTTAGTTGAAATGTAACAGGGAAAGTTAGGAAAGAGCAGGTCAGTTTGGGAATGAGCGATTTCAGAAAATGTGGCCTAATTCAAATCTTGGGACAGAGGAGGTTCTGAATCAGTACAGCAGAGAATTTAAATTAGGCCTACTTATAATCAAGTGTATTGTACTGCTGGGAAAATTATCTTAGTCTACTCAGGCTGCTATGACAAATACCACAGACAACATAGCTTAAGCAACAGACATTTATTTTCTCACAGTTCTGGGTGCTAGATGTCTATGATCCAGTTGGCAACAAATGCAGCTTCTGGTGAGATCTCTCTCTTCGTACTCTATAGACATCTGCTTTCTTGCTCTGTGCTCATTGGCCTTTCTTCAGGGCATGTGTTTGGATAGAGAGAGAGACCCATCTCTTTGGTGTCTCTTCTTATGAGGACACTAATCCTATCAGGTCAGGTCTCCACTCTATGGCCTCATTTAACCTTAATTACTTCCTTTGAGGCTCCATCTCCAAATACAGATATATTGAGGGTTAGGGCTTCACCATAAGAACTTGAGGGATAGTGTGACACATTCAGTCCATAACAAGAGGAAGTGTCTGTTTCAGAGAGTGATCCAAACCAGCCTAACATTCTGTCTGTATTTCCCTTGTAGAGCTTGTCTAGGTAAAAGATTCTATCTTAATTAAAGATCATGAGTAAACAAGAGTAAATGAGAAGACCTTGGGATTTCAGCTTTGTGTTTGAACTTCATCCATTTTGTCTTTCATATCAGCATCTCAGATTTCCCCAACATGTTCAGGTTGTAACCCCTCTGATTAAGGAAAGAAGGCTTGCCTTACCTTAACAGGCAATTAGTTTTCACAATTAAATAGAGTCATGATTAATGACCTTGCTAATTGTTCTTCCCTGATGTGCACATTAATACAAGCAGAATGCTCAAAATTCTGAGGAGCATTTATTCTTTGAGCCTCCTATGCTGCACCATTGTGGATCTAAAGCTGAGAGAGATTCAAACCCTGCCCTCCTGGAAATCAGAATATTGTGCCAAAGACATGTGAACAGATATATTACAGCAACGAGAGAGAGATCTTGTCAGTTTCCCTGATAGCTGCCATAGCATTGACATAATAGATACCGTAGCAGATTAATTGCCAATAACACCAGCAGGCCAACAAGGAAGAAAACAGCGCCATGGACATAGAGCAGAGATTCGGAGTCATTGATGGTGTGTCAGTTTTCTAGAATGTTTTCAAATTTCCAATTGCCCAGTTAGTTGTTTTCGTGTAAAGAAATATTACCTGAAAGAAAAAAAAAAAAGAAAGAAATACTACCTGTTTTTTAAGGAGTCACTTCCTCTCTTAGGCCTCTTTCAATACTGATAGTTGGAAGTTGGAAGTGAGGGTTCCCTGTCAGTACACCCTAGAACTCTGTTCCACTCCCCTGCCATTTATCATTTAATGCCTTCTTACAGAATTCCATTGTCGGGATCCCTGGGTGGCGCAGCGGTTTGGCACCTGCCTTTGGCCTAGGGCGCGATCCTGGAGACCCGGGATCGAATCCCACGTCGGGCTCCCGGTGCATGGAGCCTGCTTCTCTCCCTCTGCCTGTGTCTCTGCCTCTCTCTCTCTCTCTCTGTGACTATCATAAATAAATAAAAATTAAAAAAAAAAAAAAAGAATTCCATTATCATCTATGAGGAGTTTTGCATCCTAAAAATGAAATGTTGGAACCATAGAATGTTAGAAAGCTTTCAGAGAGACCCTTTGATTCAGCTTCCTCCATTTAGATGAGGAAACTGAGGCCCATTTAAAGAATACTGATGAAGAGATTAAGCCTCTCTGAGATAATGACATTTAGTCACAACTGTAAAGGAGGTGAAGGGAGTTAGTACAGTGCCTTAGAGAAGGTATGTGCCTGGCATGGCCGCCGAAGGCCCCATAGCTGGGAGGCTATTGTAGCTGGACTGGAAAGAACAAAAGGGAGAATGTGAGGGGATGAGATCTGAAGGGTATGGGCTTATCTTAATTTATTCTGAGGGAAATAGTCATTGCAAGGATTTTTTTTTTTTTTTTTTTGTCAGCTTCGGTGAGATATAATTTACACAGAATACAATTCACCAGTTTTTTTTTTTTTTTTAAGATTTATTTATTTAGTCATTCAGAGAGAGCGAAGAGAGAGGCAGAGACACAGGCAGAGGGAGAAGCAGGGTCCCTCAGGAAGCCCTATATGGGACTTGATCCCCGGTTTCCAGGATCGCACCCCGGGCTGCAGGCGGTGCTAAACCGCTGCGCCACCGGGGCTGCCCCAATTCACCAGTTTTAACTGTATAATTTGGTGACCTGGCAGATGTATGCAGCTAAATAAACCCCACCACAATCAAAGCAAAGAACCACTCCATCACCACCAGAAAGTTCCCTCACATCCCTTTGGAATCAATCCCTGACCCTCCTCCTGGCCCTTGACAACCACTGATCTGATTTCTGTCCCTATATTTTTACTTTTTCCAAAAAATTCATGTAAATGAAATGCTACATCATGTAACCTTTGTATCTGGCTTCTTTTATGTAGAACAGTGCTTTTGAGACTCATCCAAGTTGTTTCATGTATAAGTAGTTCATTCTTTTTATTGCTAAGGAATATTCATTGTATGGATGTACCTGTTTATCTGTTAACCAATTGAAGAATATTTGGATTGTTTCCAATTTGGGGCCATTGTAAATAAAACTGCTATAGGACTTTATGCAGAGCTTTTATTTCTCTTCAGTAAATCCCTAGGAGTAGAATTGTTGGGTCATATAGTAAGAGAATGCTTAACTTTATAAGAAATTACCAAACTAGGGGCACCTGGGTGGCTCAGTCAGTTATGTGTCTGCCCTCTGTCTCAGGTTATAATCTCAGGGTCCTGGGATCCAGCCCCATGTGGGCGCCCTGCTCAGTGGGGAGTCTGTTTCTCCCTCTGTCCCTCCTCTCATTCGTAATCTCTCTCAAATAAATAAAATCTTTTAAAAAAAAAAGAACTTACCAAACTATTTGCCAAAGTGACTATCCATATTGTATTCTCATCAGCAATATGTGAGGGTTCCAGTAATTCTGTATCTTTATCAACACTTGGTATTACTGGGTTTTAAATTTTAGTCATTCTAAAAGGTGGTTTTTAGTTTGTGTTTTCCTAATGAGTAATGTTTTTGAGCACATATCTTTTCAAGTCCTTATTTGCCATTCATATCTGTTCTTTGGTGAAGTGTCTGCTTAAATCTTTGCCCATTATTTTTAGCCTTATTATTATTGAGTTGTAGAAGTTCTTTAAGTATGCTTGATATAAGTCCTTTATCTGATATATGATTGTGTCTGTCTTTTCATTTCTCTTAATTTCAAAGTATCAACATTTTCTTTTATGATTTGAGCTCTTATGTCCCCTTTAAGAAATCCTTGACTAACCAAAGGTCACAAAGATTTCCTCCTATTTTTTCCTTCTAAAAGTTTTATACTTTTAGGCCAGACATTTAGGTCTATGATCCAATTTGAGTCAAGTTTTACGAATGGTGTAAGACAAAGGTAAATTTTTTTTTCATGTAAGTATTAATTTGTTGTAGCATCATTTGTGGAAAAGACTATTCTTTACCCATTGAATTATGTAGGCACATGTTGAAAATCATGAAAATTAGTTGACCATATATCTGTGGTTCTATTTCTCATGTATGTCTGTCTTTATGCCAATACCACAAAGTCTTTTTTTTTCCATTGGAGTTCAATTTGCCAACATATAGCATATCACCCAGTGCTCATCCTATCAAGTGCCCCCCTCAGAATACCACAAAGTCTTTTTTTTTTTTTTTTTACAAAGTCTTAATTAATGTTTCTTAATATTAGGTCTTGAAATCAGGTAGTATAACTCTTCCAACTCAGTTATTCTTTTTTAAAATTATTTTGTCCATTGTAGGGCTTTTACAATTCCATATAAATTTTACAACCAGATTCTAATACCAGCAGAAACCCTTTTGAATAAAAGAGTAACATAATCTGTCTTAAATTTTATTTTGTCTTAAATTTTAAAAGAATCACTCTGGTGACTGTGACTTGCCCAATATCAAAGCTGAGCTTCGATTATCCATTTTATAAAGGTATCTGAAATCTATTGGATGAAGTAAAAAACAAGCAAGCATCATCTTATCACTAAGCATTCTCAAGTAAATCTCAATGTATTGTATCACCCAAAGAGACTTTATTACTAGAAAACTTAATAGTATTATTAGAATGTTAAATATATTTGGACCAGGTCCAGAAAATGGAACTTATTCATGATTGCCATTGGCAAACTATTTGATGATGAAGAGAGTCTAAGCCCACAAAGAATGCCTCAAAAGGTGGAAGTTGTTGAGACCACAATATGGTGACATGTCTTCTTTCCTTGCTTGGCAGCTGTGTGATACAAAAGTAACAGGATTTTTTCTTAAATTCCATTAAATTTAACATACAGTGTTATATTAGTGTCAGATGTACCATATAGTGATTTAATTATTCTGTGCATTACTCGGTGCTCATCAAGATAAGTGTACTCTTTTTTAAAAAAAAAAAAAGATTTTATTTATTTATTTGAGAGAAGGTATGCCAGAGAGAGAGAGCACAAGCAGGGGGAGAAGCAGCTCCCTGGTAGGCAGGGAGCCCTAAGCGAAGGCAGACGCCTAACCAACTGAGGTACCCAGGTGCCCCAAGGTAAGTCTCTTAATCTCCTCATTTATTTCACCCATCCCACCAACCCATGTCCTCTCTGGTAGCCATTAGTTTGTTCTCTGAGTTAGGAGTCTGTTTTTTGGTTTGTCTCTTTTTTCCTTTGGAAGTAACGGGATTGGGATCCCCGGGTGGCGCAGTGGTTTGGCGCCTGCTTTTGGCCCAGGGCGCGATCCTGGGAGAACCGGGATTGAATCCCACATCGGGCTCCCGGTGCATGGAGCCTGCTTCTCCCTCTGCCTGTGTCTCTGCCTCTCTCTCTCTCTGTGTGTGACTATCATAAAAAAAAAAAAAAAAAAAGAAGTAACAGGATTTTTGGGGTGCCTGGGTGACTCAGTTAAGCATCTGCCTTCAGCTCAAGTCATGATCCTAGGGTCTTGGGATTGAACCCCTTCATATGACTCCCTCCATAGGGCTCAGTGGGGAGTCTGCTTCTCCGTCTTCCTCTGCTATTCCCCCTGCTCTGTGCTCTCTCTCTCTCTTGCTCTCTCTCTCAAATAAAATCTTTTTAAATAAGTAACAGGATTTTAAAAAATATTTTTATTTATTTCTTTTAAAGAGAGCACATGTGTACACATGAGTAGGGTGGGGGAGGAGGAGGGAGAGGGAGAGAGAATCTCAAGCAGACTTCACACTGAGTTCAGAGCCCAAGGCAGGGCTCAATCTCAGGATCCTGAGAGCACAACCCTGGGATCACAACCTGAGCCAAAACCAAAAGTCTGATACTTAACTGACTGAGCCACCCAGGCATCCCAAAAGTAACAGGATTTTTGAAAGCATATTGCTTGGATTCCTCTCTCTCTTTTTGTAGAGTCTTACTTTTTCCAGGGTTGTATATATATATTTTTTTAATGGAAGGAAAATGAATACCATTCTAAAATGGTATTCTTGGCAAAATTTCTTACCTGTCAGAAATCAGTCTGTTTCATATGCAAATAAGCAACAGCTTTTCTTGTAATCATAGTCCTCATTGGTAGTGGCTCTCCCTTTTATAAAATTTGGCATGTTCCATCTTTGTTGGAAGAGTTGTTCCAACTACAAGCCATTTGAATGTGCTGGAAACTATGGAAGTTGCCACTTAATTACTCACTTGGTAACCTTAGGCAGATCATTTAAACTGACCTTCATCTATTCTAGTAAAACACAGCTATCACCATTAACTACTCTTTAACGCAAGAGTTATAAGAATCAAATGTGATAATGTACATCATAATGTTCTGTGGACTCTTGAGGCACAGTGTACAAAATGTTGGTCACTAGAATTGCAAACAATAAATAGCGTTGATTCTGTGGACCCGCTTACATATTTTTAAAAATGTATTGAACTAAGCCAGTGATTATTGGGTAATTATAACATGCTTAGCATGGTACAACTTATTATGGGGTAGAAGAGAAGTGTACTTTGAGTGCCTGTACTCTTTGAGTATAATTTTAGCAGGGAGAAAAATCTTGCACACATTAAATAATGAGAGGCCAATAATAGTAGCTCATATTTGGAAATGCTTTTCAAGTCACTGATTTATCACATGCTTTATGCCTTCTCATTCTTTCAATTGTGTGCAGGATGTAGGACAGATATTTTTGTCTTCCTGTTACAGATGAGAAAACCCAGGCCCAGAAAGCTCAGGTGATTTCTCCAAAGTTAAAAAGCTTGTAAGCAGTGGAATTAGGACCCAAATCCAGAGTATTTTCTCTGACTGTTAGTCCAGAAAAGCTATTCTAGTAGTTCTCAAACTTTGATATGATTAGGAACCATTTAAGGAACTTGTTAAAAGTTGCAAGTTTTTGAATCAGTTCGTCTGGGTCTGAGAATCTGATCTTTAAATAGGTAGTCTGTATGATTCTCTTGTAGGTACACTGCAGTTTCTTTCTTAGCAATTTACTCTTCTGGCACAAACCATGAAAAGCAGAAGCAGAAAGCTACTACACTTCTGTTCAACTGGACTGCAGAGTATAGTGTTTATGAGCACAAATTCTGGAGCCAGGCTGCCCACATTTAAATCCTTTCAGGGGCACCTGGGTGGCTTAGTGGTGGAGCATCTGCCTTTGGCTCAGGTCATGATCCTGGGGTCTTAGGTTGGAGTCCCACATCAGGCTCCCCTCAGGGAGCCTGCTTCTCCCTTTGCCTATGTCTCTGCCTCTCTCGTGGTATCTCTCATGAATAAATAAATAAAATCTTAAAAAAAATAAATCCTCCTTTCACTGCTTACTAGTTGGGTAAATTATGTGACACTCTGTGCACCAGCTCCTCAACTATAAAATGGGGGTAGTACCAGTACATACCTCACAGGCTTGTAATGAAGATTAAATAAGTTATTGATTATAAAGTAATTAGTACGGTGCTGGCATACAGCAAGCTTTGTGTTTGCGAGAGGGGGAATGTGGCCCATAAAGAAACACTGCCTTATGAAAGATGAGGGGGGACAGCCTTTCTGAGATGCAGTGGCCTCATGTCTCACCTTACACAGTTCCCATTCCTTCTCACACCCACTCTTCTGATCTTGTGGATAGGTTTTGGCAACCCTGGCCCTCAGTTCTTTTGGAGGCAGACTATAGCCAGTTATTTCTGCCTGGAAACTAACTAGAAGATTCCAAGGGGCCCTCTAGCCTTAAGTCGACTTTGTTACTTTCTCCCATTTAAATCCACATTCACTGTTGAAGAAAATAAACCAACACAGTAAAGCTTGCTGATAGCCACTCCATCTGTATTATGGCACACAATGATGGCAAGAAGTTAAAGGTTTGATATATAGGTCTATTTTTTTATTGCCAGTCCCTGCCCCTGAAGAAAGTATTAAAATTTCCAGATGAGTAACCAAACAATAAATAGATGAGACAGTTGCTGTGAATATCTGATTTTTTGCATAATAATGAGATATTGCTGGATAATGCACTCTGCCATCCCCAGTTTGTCTAAATTATCATTTTGATTGGTCAAATGCATAAGAAAGATATACCAATAAAGTCATGTCAAGTGCTCCATTGCAAATTGATGCAGGATGGAAGTTTCTTTAGGTTTGAGGTGAGGTGGGGGCAGGGAGAATTGGTTCTTCAGTGAGTAACTTTGGGTAGATGTTTTCTTCAGCCAATTTGTAATCAAAGGCATCTGAAATCCTCGCTTCTCCAGGGCCACATGCATAAACATGAGGCAGTTTGTACCTTCTAAGGGCTCGTGTGTTGTTTTTGGAATTGAAAATAAGAACCAAATTTGGAAAAGAAGGGTTGTTCTAGGACATCTGAGGTTTGTTTTGTGTAGAGCATTTTCCCCTTGATTTTGTATCCCTGAGATACAGCATCAGAGTATTGATAGAACTTTTGAATCAGAAAGACCAGTCATTAGAGAACATGATGTCAGTAAATCCAAATAGCTCTTTTCCACCTAAAAAAATATGGAAGAATCATGTAAGTTCCAAATTGGGATGAAAACTAAAATTGCCTGAAGTATTTTGACTTGCAACTCTTCTTTCTTCTTGGTTATGTAACACTTGGTTTAATATGATTGGTAATTCATTCTGGATTTTATTTTTAAACTTTTCCTTTAGCTATGTTCAAGTATCATTTTCACCTGTTGTTCAGATTTAAATTTCCAAGGTCTGGCCTGTGAACTCCTTGAAATAAGGAGACACATCTTGGCATGACTGTGTGCTCTGAGGGGCTTGTACAAAGTAGATGCTCAGTAGGTGCACAGGCCTAGCACTTAGTCTAGGAATTCTTTTCTTTTTTTCAAGATTTTATTTATTTATTTATTTATTTATTTATTTATTTATTTATTTATTGGAGAGAGAACATGTGCATTTTTATGCACACACAAAGGAGAGTAGGACAAAGGAGCAGAGGGAGAAAGAATCCCAAGCAGACTCCTTGCTGAGCTCAGAACCCAAGCAGGGCAGGACCCTGAGATGACCTGAGCTGAAATAGAGTCCAATCTTAACTGACTGAGCCACCTAGGCATCCCTAGTCTAGGATTTCTAAACACATATTTTGAAATTTTTCAAAACAATAACCAAAAAGAAGATAGTTTTATATTTATTATAAACTACATATTGCAGTTATTTATCAGGCACCAACCATGGACCAAGCACCCTATAGATGTTAGCTCATTTACTGTGTACATCTCAGCAAAGAGGACATTTTTACTACTGTTTTGCAGGGAAAAAAACCAAGGTTACAAAATGTTTGGTTGTTAGGCCAAGATGACACAGTCAGCAAGTGAACTTGTATCCATGTGACTCCAAGACTCCTTTCATTAAGCCACACATTCTTTGCCATTATCATTATTGAAATTATATTACACAAACTCTTTTGTTTCCTAGATATCCTGGTCAGCAGTTGAACTGACACACACTCCCTATATTTGAATGCTTTGCAAATTGGCATGTAAGTCACCCCAGCTGTGGGAGCTGGGAACTGGCATCCTCAGAAATCCCACACGTCCAAGAGGCTGTTGGCAAAATTGAGCTAAAGAACCTTCTTGGAGTGATGGAGCTGAAGATTTCCTGGAAGTCAGTAGGCCACAATATTCTAGTGGGGGGTGGGGAGCAAAGCATGAATAAAAACTGAGAAAAAAAATTTTTTTAAGTTTTTCAATCATTTGAGCTTGTCTCAAAGTCTATAAAATATACAGTGTGATGAGTTGGGCATTGAAGGGAAATTATTGCAACCTCAAGGGAAGAATCTTTTGTTGGATTAATTAATTAACTCTACTTTGAGGATCGTCTGAGGAAAAAGTAGAAGCTGGATCAGGGATAATGTCTTTCCTATATTTAGTCACTATTGAAGATGACTTAATATATCTAGCATACCACTTATTCTTACAGATACTATTTATAGTTCATTGCTTTAAGCTCCAAGTATTGTATCTGTGCAGTGCTTCCCCCCTTCCCTCCCCAATGAATAAGTTCCTTGAAAACAAAGATTAACTATCTTATAGGACAGCATATCAGACCAGAGTATATATAATTGTAGTATCATAAATAATAAGTATTTGGTTTTTGTCCTAGGTTCCTGGCAAACAACTCCTAAAACCCTTGGAATTTATTATCTTTTATGTGCTAATGAGATGAGTCTAAGGGAAAGGCCCTACTAGATAGCTTCTGGAGGGGGGCTGGTCACCAGGAAAACCAACCAAGTGATAATAGGGTAGAACTTACAGGCCCATCTTCAAAGAAAGGGGGGGAGATGGGAGTTTGAATTCAATTGGTAAGTGGTCAGTGATTTAATCAATTGTACCTCCGTGGTAAGATCTCCATTAAAAGCTCTAAATGATGGGATTCAGGGAGCTTCCAGGTTGGTGAACATATTGTTGTGCTAAGAAGGTGGCTTTGCCCAGAGGTCATGAAAACTCTGTGCCCTACTCCCCTCCTTTAAATACTTTGCTATATGCATTTCTTCCATTTGGCTGTTCCTGAGTTATATTTTTCATAATAGCCTGATGAGTTTTTCTAGCAAATTATTGAAAATGAAGGAGGTAGCTGTGGGAACCTTTGAATTTGCAGTCAGTGAGCAGAAATGCAGGTATCCTGGGGACTCCATTTGCAGCTGGTGTCTAAAGTGGGGGCAGTCTTATGATACTGATCCCTTCATCTATGTCTGCTAACTCTGGATGGCTAGTGTCAGAATTAAGTTGAAATGTAGGACACTGGGGCAGCCCGAGTAGCTCAGTGGTTTAGCACCGCTTTCAGCCCGGAGCCTTGTCCTGGAGACTCAGGATCGAGTCCCATGTCGGGCTCCCTGCATGGAGCCTGCTTCTCCCTCTGCCTGTGTCTCTGCCTCTCTCTCTCTCCCTCTCTGTATCTCTCATGAATAAATAAATAAAATCTAAAATAAATAAATTAATTAAAATAAAATCTTAAAAAAAAAAAGAAATGTAGGACACCTGTTCAATGTTGGAAAGTCGGAGGATTATTTGTGGTTGTTTGGAAGAGACACATTTGATGTCGCAAAAGAAAACACAATATTTTATAAATGAATGAGTAAATGAAGGACTCTTTGTTACTTGGTATGCTTTAGTCACAAGTAAATGAAAACCTGATTCAAACTGACTTCAGTAGTAAAGGGAACTTAGAGGACTTTGAAAGATCCAGGGCAGGACCAGCATCAGGCAGTACTCTCTAGAGTGACTCAGTAATGTCCAAAAGACTGTTTCTGTCTTTCCACTATTCTGTAATGTCAGCTGTAGGGTGTAAGATGGTTTCCCTGGGGTTCCCAAAACAGCAGGAAAGAGTGACTGTCTGTGGAAGCATTCCTGTCAAAATTCTGAGAATCAGTTTGATTGTACCATCTGAGGTCACATGCCCACTTTGGACCAATCACTGTGCCTGAGAATGCCCTAAGTGGCTTACTATCAATATTTGATAGAAGCAGCCCTCTTATTATCTCATGTATTCCCAAAATGAAACTGGAAGTTTTGGAAAGAATAGATGGTAGGATGGCAACCAATTTCCATTCCACTTGGAATGTGCTCACATAACATAAAAAGTAATGTTGTTCCTAAATGTGTTCATTTTTTATTTACTGTCTTATTTTAATCAGCTAATCCCTATTATATGTTATACTCAGGATAGGTCAATAGGTCAGGCCTTACCAAAAACTAACTATGCAGTATTTTACATATTGTACCAAACCAATAGTGTGTTTAATAGTATTTTGTAAACTATATAGTCTATAAAAATATATGAGATGATCCCATGAGCAACTAGAGAAATATAAAAACATATTAGACGTCTAATATTTGATCCAAGCTTTGTAACAAACTTTGAATAATTTTAATAGCCCCCAAATTCACAATCAAATGGATTATTGATGAAAATTTAGACTTCATCTTGACCTTTTGCCAGATTTGAGGCTTATTACCACCCAATAAATGTAGGGATGGTAGCAAAGACCTCTTAGGTCAATTGGCACTTCAAGTTTTTAGCTCTCAGGTTGGCAGACTTTTTTCTTAAAGAGAGAAAAAATAAATATTTTAAAATGTGGTCTCTGTTGCAACTTAACTCTGCTATAGTACACAAAATCAGTGACACAATATATAAATGAATCAATATGGCTGTGTTCCAACAAAACTTTATAGGCACTGAAGTTTGATTTTCATATAATTTTCATGTAGTCGTGAAATTTTATTAGTCTTTTGATTTTTTTCAGGTATTTAAAATGTTATTTTTAGTTCACAGGCTGTACAAAAACAGGTGGTAGGCTGGATTTGGCTCATAGACTATAATTTGCCAACCCCAATTTTAGCTCAAAGCTGTAAACCATGAGACCTATGAAAATGGCATTACCTGAACCAATAATTTGTGCATTCATGAAAAACCTCACCTTATAAGTGAGATATAGAATCTGTAAGTTTAGTCATTATTTGTTTTGCCCCTGACACTAAACTTTTGATACCAGTGGATGATCCTCAATTCCTAGAATTCACACTTTTACCTGTATTTTTTTTAAAGATTTATTCATTCAGTTGAGAGAGAGAGAGAGTGAGAGAGAGAGAGCACACAAGTGGGGTCAGAGAGTGGGGGAGAGAATCCCAAGCAGAGTCTGAGCTCAGAGCCCAACATGGGACTCTATCCCACAACCCATGAGACCATGACCCATGAGACCACAACCTGGGCTGAAATCACGAGTCCAACGCTTAACTGATGAGCCACCTAGGCACCCCACACTTTTACCTTTAAAGTTAAAGATTTCTGAAGAAACGGAGTGATTTCAGGTTTTGACTGGATATCTTCAAGATTAGTTGGCATCTTTGTTGGAGCTGGTATAAATTTAGCACGTCCTTACCTTATTTAACTCACTGTTTTCTTCCCATAATCACTTTTTCTCAACCATCTGTATTTCCATCAATGGGACCCCATTCCTAGTTAACCAAGCTTGAATATTTAGTCATTGTATAGTGAATGTTCTCTAAGAATCCTGCTCAGTCTGAAGGGTTCTATGTAGTGGACCTGCCTCTGCAGGGCTTAGGGATGGGATATGACCCAATCAGAGTATGGTATCTCCTCAGCTAAAGTGATTGGTTTAGGGATGGGCAGATGACCCAAGGAGAAATAATCATACTCCTTCCTGGGACTTTTGTTAGAATAGAACAATCAGGTTGTTTTGGATTTGTTACTTGCAACCCAAGGCATCCTGACTAACTGAATTGCCATTTAATTCTTTTGGTTCATACCTCTCCTTCCCAGTACCTCCCAGCCTCACTAGTCAATCATCATGTCCTCTAATCTATTGGGTATGCTTTTCAAATCCATCCCTTTCTATTAATTATTTCACTATTACTTCCTTCTGTTTGTCACAGTAGCCACAGTGGTATCCTATTCAGTAAATATTTTTGAAAGACAAGCAGATGTTATCACGGCAGCAGAAGAGCACTGAATTTAGAGTGGGGTGGAAACTGGGTTTGAATCTTATTCAGCCACTTACTGGAAAACTTACTAACTCCTTTACATATTTGTTTCCCTGTTTATGTAATGAGAATTACTTCAGAAGTTTGCCATGAGGACTAAAGGAGAATCACATATATGAATCACACAGTACACATACACACTCAGCATCCAACCCAATTTTCTGTTTGCAGAGACTCACTCACAGGAAGTTGGCTGGCAAAGGATTTTGGGAAATAAAGTTTTCAGAACAAAGTATAGAGGGCTAAATTTGGATCTGAGAGGATAGGTAAATATAACCAGCTCAACATTCCTAATATAACTCTCATTTTTTTTTAGAGGAAAAAGGAAGGATCAGAGAATTTTAGTGATTTGCTCAATGCCCTTCTTTGAATTATTGACTCCGCACTGTTAATGTACCCCTTTAGGAATATTGCTATTATTTTCATTTTAGGAGAAGATTGTACCCAAATTATAAATTGTGAAGATGTCATTCTACTTCTCCTCTACTTTGAGGCCATACATGCCGATTAATGACATGTAGCATATGCCATATAGGACCACACATGTTGCTTTGAACAACTAGGGAAAAAGAAATAAAAGCTTACTGCTCTGCCAAGTTTATTGGTTCCAAAACAGGATACTTTTTTAAGGTTCAGGAAGGGTCATGTGAGTCAGCCTCCTCAACAGCATTTGAATTTCCAGTTACCACCAAGTTGGTGGTATCAATATCAGGAGCATTCTGAAATTTTTATTTATTTATTTATTTTATGATAGTTACAGAGAGAGAGAGAGAGAGAGAGGCAGAGACACAGGCAGAGGGAGAAGCAGGCTCCATGCACCAGGAGCCTGATGTGGGATTCGATCCAGGGTCTCCCGGATCGCGCCCTGGGCCAAAGGCGGGCGCCAAACCGCTGCGCCACCCAGGGATCCCAATCAGGAGCATTCTGAAAAATAAACATAACACATTGCAGCAGAAACAATCACAGAAAATTTCTACTCCAAAGTGGTAGCAGGCTTCATTTTTTTCATAAGAAAGTCAATAAATGAAGGCAAGACAAGGCCATCTTCTTTTTTTAAAATTTGTATTTATTTATTCATGAGAGACACAGAGAGAGAGGCAGAGACACAGGCAGAGGGAGAAGCAGGTTTCATGCAGGGAGTGTGGGATTCCATCCCAGGTCTCTAGGATCACACCCTGGGCTGAAGGTGGCGCTAAACCGCTGAGCCACCCAGGCTGCCCCAAGACCATCTTCTAACTAGATTTTTTAGTATCTAAAAGCATCTTCTAGTGTCCCATTTCTTATGCCATCAGAGAGTATGGACATTCACAGACCACCCCAGAGGACTGGCAGTTGACTGGCTGAGCCCTGCATGGGTGGATTTTTTTTTAAGATTTTATTTATTTATTCATGAGAGACACACACAGAGAGAGAGAGAGAGAGAGAGAGAGAGAGAGAGAGGCAGAGACACAGGCAAAGGGAGAAGCAGACCCCATGCAGGGAGCCTGATGCGGGACTTGATCCTGGAACTCCAGGATCACACCCTGGGCCGAAGGCAGGTGCTAAACCACTGAGCCACCCAGGGATCCCCTGGGTAGATGTTTTGAAACTCAGATGGAAGGTGAACAGAATAAGGGAGAAAGGTGCAAAAAGGACCCTGAACTTTGCAGGTGGATCCATCTTTAAAGATGAGGTGGGCTGAAAGGCTTCAGGACTAAGCACAATCATTTATTTGAGTGACAGTCCCAGAGCCTGTTGTAGTGGGGGCTTAGATGCAGTGCAGAGAGGCCAGAAACACAGCTTAGAAATCTTTGTTTGGCAAGTCGAACCACCAAACTGGGGTGAGGGGATCATAAAGCATGGATGAGCTTCACCAGCATTCTCCAGCCCAGTCACTGACTGTTAGGAAAAGGCTCCAAGCACAGAGCAAACTGGGAGCCCATTCTCCATGTATGAAGAAGACAAACTCAGAGGAGTCACTTGTAACTAAGGCAGGTGGTCCAAAGGGAGGTCAGCACGAAGACACACATACTTCTTAAAATGCATACCTATAAAATCTTTGTAAATGCCAGTCTCCTGGTAGTTGGATTGAAGAAGATATACGAGGACCCAAGCATACTTTTTAAAAGTAACGGTAAAGAAATGTGGACCTCAAAACACCAGATATTGAGCTCTTCCATATTCGATTCCATTAACAACAAACAAAATTGTATTTACTGAGATAGAAAGTTACCCCTAACTTTTTCCTTCCTTTTTTCCTCCTCCTCTCCCTTCTTTTTCCCTTCTTTCTAAAATTATAGTGTAGGGACAAGAGTGGTACTTCTTTTGCCTTCTGACTTATTTTGCCAGCTGACATAGACCGTAAGGAAAGAAAAATACACACAGGTCAGTAATTTTCTCCTAACTACTAAAGCACGTCTCTGCCTAGATTTCATATTGGCTCATTCCCAAAGGATTTGAGTTAATCGTACATGGATCCAGTTTGGTTGAATACACTTTAAGATCCATTTTTTTCTCAGGGGAATGGTGTTCCATGGTGACTTTTTTGGTATATGATCTAAGATCAGAGATCAGATATTGCTGTGAACTAGCATTGACGGGTATTTCTAGTTTTGTTGAGGTATTACTTCTCCCCCTATCCCTAGCCACATAAATTAAATAGAAGATAGTTTATGAAGATAATGCAATTTAGTGACTGGTAACTCACAGCAAAGCTGGGGAGAAAAGAGAAGTGACAAAAGAATAATTAGCAGCTGCAAAAATCATTTTGTGTCTGAGACAGTTGGTTTAAAGCTGGCAGAGGGTGATCCTCCTTCTCCCTCTGCACACTTTAATGAGCTTAATCGAGCCCTTGAGTTTATGAAATCATGTGAGCTGCTATCAATAACAAAAGTATCTTGATATTAAACCAGATTTTACTGAAAGTCCATTGGACATTGACACCATTACTAGCTGGGTAACCTTGGGCAAATTAGTTAAATGCCCAGTGCCTCAATATTCCCATCTGTAAAATACACATCATAAAAAGCACCTGTCACATAAGGCTGTTATTAGGGTTAAATGAGTTAATATTTGTAAAGAACTTAGAATAGTACCTGGCATATAGTAAATGCTACATAAGCATTAATTAAATTCTTAAAGTGTCAGGGAAGTAGTACAAGCCATTGGTTGATGGGGAAAAGAAAACTAAAAGTGCACTGATTTTTACACTTGTCATCTTTATGTACCTGGGTGTCAAACTGTTTCCTGTCCTTTTAACAGTCTTAACAGTTTGTCCACATCATATCTTTAAATCTGTGAAAAGGGGGATCCCCGGGTGGCTCAGCGGTTTGGCACCTGCCTTCGGCCCAGGACGTGACCCTGAAGTCTCGGGATTAAGTCCCATGTCGAGCTTCCTGCATGGAGCCTGCTTCTCCCTCTGATTGTGTCTCTGCGCCTCTCTCTCTCTCTCTGTCTCTTATGAATAAATAAAATCTTTAAAAATAAATAAATAAATCTATGAAGAGGCCCACTTTGGGAGAATATACAAAAGAGTGGCCACAGTTTCCCTTGCTATCGCACCCCTTTTTCACTGCCAGGTTACTTCAGGGGTTTGGGAACAGAAGGGCAGACAGTGGAAATGTGAGGCTTAAAAAATAGCATGAAAAATAGACCTTCCCTCTACGAGTCTGCAATCTATCCTGAAGAGCTTAAGGCTAAATTCCTCTCAGGCAGGACAATTTCTGATAGCTATTTTTATTTTACTATTTTTCTATCAGACAGTAATGGTAACTTAAGTTTACATGACACTTTGCAGCACTTTCATCTACTTTGCTCCACTTGATCATTGAGACAAGCCTTTGAGCGAACCCTTATTCTCCACAAGAGACAGTTAACTGAGAGTTAAGGAGATTGCTCAGGACCATTTAGGTAAAAAGTGATAAAACTAGGACTCAAACTCAGATCTTCTGACCAAAATATTTTCTTGCAAGATCTTGTTTATGCAGGTGATGCTTAGTAATTGGATTTAATCAGACTGAGTTGAATTGGCTTGAACTGAATTAAAAGGACATGTGTTAAGATGTCCTGGGGGACCTGTTTAAAGAACCATGATAACAAAGACATCAGATTTTCATCCAGTTAGTCTGCTTTCTCTCAGCCTTCCTTTTTCTCTCCTCCTGTACTCCTGTATCTCTCCTCTTTCTGTCAAGTGAGTTAAACAGGGTAGGATTGATCAGCTCTGGGAATGATGGTTGAGAGACTATGGAAAAGTAATTGTGAACAAATTCCTTTGGTTCCAAGATCCCCCCCCCCCCCCCCCCCATCAAAAGACGTTTATTCCAATTCAGGAGAGTGATTCCAGGTGTAACCACAAGTTTCATTTATTCTTCTTTCTGAGTCTGCTCCAGGCTACCTGGATGTTGTTCCATTGACAAGTACCTGTTCAGCACCTGTATCATGTCTGACACAGTTAAAAACAAATTTGTTAAAAATAATTAAGATCTCAAGAACCTAGAGTGGGGAAATCAGACATGAAAATATTATATAAGAATGGGCAAAATGAAATGCCAAAATAAGGAGACAAATTCTGAGGCTCTGATTCTTTGCCCTTCTTTGCTATTCCCCCCGACTCCCTCCCCTGGCCCACTCGTGCTATCTCCCATCTTGAGAATTGGCCATGTCAAAGCAACTAAGAAATTACATATTCACACCTGCTGTGGACCTGGACCCTCTAGACTTGTGGAAGTCTGGAAGACTATTTGCTCTCGGTTTTAGGGACAGTATCAAGAAGTTAAGAAATGATTCAGGGGATCCCTGGGTGGCGCAGCGGTTTGGCGCCTGCCTTTGGCCCAGGGCGCGATCCTGGAGACCCGGGATCGAATCCCACAAATGATTCATATTGATGGTAGCTCTCTTGGTCTTTAGACCTGGGACTTAGCAATGACCCTTCCCTCTTGTTACACCAACTACCCAGCGCCCCCATTTAAAAAGTTGACAGCTTGTTATGCTGTGTAAACTGCCTTAAAATGATGTGAGCCTACATTATCAGATAAGTCTTCATTTTGACAATTTCAGTACTTTCTTGATTTCTGATTTTCAGTGGCATTTGGCATTTAAGACTGAACTTCTGTTTTATTTTCAGAACCTGACTTTGGTACTGTTACATTATTTGGATGTAGATAAAAGAAATGTATCAGTGGGATTCACCAAATGAGTGAGATAAAAGAATTGGCTTACCTGGAATTTCTCAGGACCTTCCAACTCTTAACATTCAGTGTCTTTTGATTCCAAGTTGAGTCAATATTGCTCGGGGTTCCAGCACAAATGTATTTTATTTTACATGATTGGAAATAGTGCTTCATTAGTCGTGAAAGATGTTCACCACAACAATCTTTGTATTGGCAAAAGCAAACAAACGAAACCTAAAAACATTCAGAATGCCCCATTTAGGCATTTAGTCTTTCATTCCACTGGTATACTATACAAATATTAACATGGATGTTTGTGAAAATTATGTTGTGAAAACATGGTAAATGCTTATGATATAATGTTGGGGAAAAGAAAGCTATACAAATTAGTCTACTCATAATTACATAAAATATTGAAAGGAGAAATTATTTTAAAATAGCATCAGAAAAATACAGGAAAAAACATTAATATAGTTGTAGTATTTTTACAGTAAAAAGTAGGTTTCTAAATGGAATAGAACAGAACCAAACCAATTATATATTTAGAAATGCATAAAAATCTCTCCATAAACTCCACCATTTCTCACTGCAGTGAAATTCCAAGTAATTATTTTATATGATTTATTCAGCATCTGTCATTTTAAGAATTGGATAATGTTTGGCTACACAGCAAAGAATAATTAGCAATATAATTAATCAAATTGCTGTTTATATTTCTGTGTCAAAGTTAATCATTTTCATTTTCTTGTTTTATGGAAAGGGTTCCTTTATTAAAGCCACAAGTAAATTTAAATGCATTTCACATGTTTTAATTGTACAACCTGAGTATCACAGCTGAAGCTATAGTCAATACTCTCATTTACTGACGCCTAGAACAAAGGCATAGGGTTTTTACCTAAGCTAAACTAACGGGACTATTTTCAGAACTCCTATTCATTCAGTTAATTGTTTTGTGTCAGGAACAGGAAGCATTGCATATACATGATCTGGACTAATCTGATAGTCATAAAATTTCATCCTTGCCTGTTCTGCGTGCCCTCTCCCTATCCACCAACACTCACCACAAGGATGAGAACTGTTAGTATCTTCCAGGCAGTCACAGAAATGTTCGATTCAGTCTGACTATTACATGGAACATGGGAGGGTTGGGTAGTCATTCATCAGTTTTTCTTCAGTATGAAATCATGCTAGGTATCTTGAGACAGACCATTATGTCACGTTTGTTGTTGTTTTTGTAGTTGACATAAATATCATGGTACCCAGGGTGATGAGGAACTTTCCAATGATCGTTTTTATTGTTTTAGATATAGGCTTTCAGTCTATCAGACGTAGGTAAATAAATAAAATATGTGTTGGTATTTCCAAGTGAGCCAGACATTTGCTGCTCTGTGTTTCACTGTAGCAGGTCTAGTGGGGGAGTTCAGATGCTCAGAGTTTTCCTGTTGTGTGAAACCATTCTTGGCTGTAATGTCTCTCCAAGGAGCTGCTCTAATTAATGCAAAATGCTCTAGATACTACTTAATAAATACTAAGCTTCCTCTAAGTGGCACAAAATTCAGATCCTTTATTGAACAGTTTCTCTCTATGTTGCTGTGTTGAAATCATCAGACCAATACATTGTATTTCAGGAAGGAGGGGAGAGAACTCTATAGCAAAAGCAGAATTTGAAAACATTTATTTCTGCAAACCAACAACTTTTTCTATACTGTATACCTTAGTAACCCAGTCAACAGGGAGCACTCTGGGGAAGAAATTAACTGAGCAAATAAAAATATACAGACTGTAAAGCATGAATCAGAATCACAGTGCCTCTAAACAACAGATACTTAAAGAATGCTTTTTATCTGTGAGCTTAATCTGCTCTAATTAATGCTCCCAGTTTGTTCCTTCAAAAGCTTGCAACTGATTTGACATCAGTTATTTGCAGACACTGGCAAAAGGAGGCTGCCTGCAAAGAAGAACCCTTTGTCCATATATTCTTGAAATTTTCTATCAAGAACATCTTCCAAGGAAAGTTTTATTTAGCCAGCTACAATTTTTCACGGATAATTTCTGATTACTTTACTATTAGTTCCAGTGAGTTTGTTAGCTTATGGTTATAAAACAATCAACTATTTCTTCAGTATCTTTTTTATATCTGTAGGTCTGAGCCACCTTCCATCCCCAGTTCCACATACCAATGCCACAAATTAAATGAAGAATCACTTAAATTTGACCTTACAGATCTAGAAGCTAAATTGAAAAGTGTTCAAGGTTTTGATGTTCCTGGGATAAGTACCAAGTAAAATTTTGAAATGCATAGAAAACCCTCCAAATAGTTTCTCCTTCAGATCAGATCTCATTTAGACTTCAAATTTGAGTAAAACTGGTTCATTCCTCTGTAATCATACCTTGAAAGCTGAGAGGTCTGCTTCTTTCCTGTGCCCTGCTTTGCTTCTGGAAGCAGCTTTTAACAGTCACTGTAAGCTTTCTGAGATGTTGACATGTAAAAGTCTATAAAGTTAACCAGAACAAAAATGTCAGTCATAGAACATACAGGATAGAAGTATTGCCACAGGATTATCTCAATTACCACTGACACATGTAGCTCGATTTGGGGGCGGGGGTTGTTTTATTGTCTTACTGTTTTTGTTTTTTATACGAGAATGGGAAAGGAAAATGTAGGAGGATTCTGACTTGGAAATTCTAACCAAAGAGTATCTCTTTTCTTGGTTTTTACACAAGTTTACCATCATGGTGTTCAGATAGAGTAGTTTCAGAAGGAGGAGGGGGGAGAGAGTGAAAAACAGTGACAGAGAATTGACCAGGTGAGGTTGACAGCTCTGCTTTCAAATCTGTCGTGACATCACTGACCAGATATTAGTGGAAGGAAGGAAGGAAGGAAGAAAATAGTTGACCCAGATGCGATTCTAGTCTTTGAAAACAAGCAGTTTTATGTAATCCATGCCAAGCAAGGAAGTAGGAGACTTGGGAGATGTGTGTGATATAATAATGCTTATATTGATGTAAATAAAGATTTATTTAAAGAGTTACCTCAGACCTGAGCGTTAGTTGACCACCAAAGAGCTTCTTGGGAATCCTGAGGCCCACATTGCCACCCCCACTCACTTTCTTCCCCTCCCCCATTTTTTTCAGAAGCCAGAGGATGCCTGCTGCATCTTGCACTGTAGTGCAAACAGATCCCCGCAAAGAGAGAGGAAGATAAAATGAATTTAAATTCCAAAGGGGTTCCAGTGCCGGTTTCCTAGTCCCCGAGTCAGCAATGTGTTTGTGAAAATTCAGCCTTTTTGTCTCCCAGTAAAAAGGAGCTAAATCTACATCGGTGGCCCAGTCTCGGGTTGCTATTCTTTGCATTTTCTATTCGAGTGAATGAGAGTGAATGAAGTGGCCGGGACCCTTCATTTGATCTACTCAATTGCATAAAGTGACAGAATTCTAATATATTTGTTTAATGCTCTTCAATGGGCTTTCACTTTTTTGCTTGCAAATGAAGCATCCGTGGGCAAAGTTTCATCCCCCTTTAACACTGGGACATATTTCATAACTCAGGCTGTGGTTTGAAGTGATCTTGAGAGGAGTTTTAGACTCAAAAAGTGGAAAATAAAGAAACAGATGTGAAGTTATTGTAAATTCCTAGAGTGGGCTCTGGGGCTATTGTGCCCCCACGGCGGGCGGTCCAGGGGCTGTGCCTTTCATGCTGTAATTGAAACATATTAATTAGATAATTTGTTGTTAGTTTAAACGAAACAAATGCATCCCCTTTGAGGCTTCACAGCCGGTGGGTTGGGTTGTTTTTGTTTTGTTTTTGTTTGAGTGTCTCAGTGCATATGTGGCTTCAGGGGAAAAAATTAATTGACATTTATATTAAGAATTTGAGAACAGATCCTGGTCCATTTCGTTTCTTAAATGGATACCTTTAAAAAAGAGAGTTTCTATTGGTAAATGTATAAACCATGCCCCCACCCCAACCATGCATACACTCAAGTAAAACCTGTTTTCGGCACTCCATTGGCTTCTTCCTCCCACCCACCCCTCAACTTCACCCCACTGGAGTACCTGGCCAGATTTATGCTTCCAATACGCTCAACGCTCTTGTCTATTTTAAAGGAATTAAACTCACTGGTATAATATTTAAACCATTCTAAGGATCGTTTACTAGTATTGCTCCTGTTAGTCTCCAGGCTTCTCAAAATCCCCGCTCAGGCAAGAGCAACAGTGAGAACTTCTGCAGCTTCTCTCTTGAGAAAGTGCACAAAATTCATCCATTGTGCAAGCATTTCCCCAATCACAGAGAAAGCCATTTAAAAACACAATTGAGTACAGAATCATGTTAAAAACCAAAAGTAACAGGACAGCCAAGTTTCCAAATCAAAAGCCTAATTTTTAAAAAGGCCCACGTTTGCAAAATAGAAAATAGAAGTTAACTCGGTCTTCTGGATAAGACCCCAATATATATCTCACTGCATAATGTTGTCTCTTCCAGTTTTATTTTAAAGCTGTGTGTATTGACTTTGGACTTGAGCCAGGTGAAGAGATTTAACATGACAAAGAGAGCCATTGAAGGTATCATAGTTATAAACTTCCTTGTTTGTGGGGGCACTTCAGCTAAACAGGGCGCAAGTCTCAAAGCTGGGGATGGAGCAGGGTGGAGACGGTTGTTTGGGATTGCCTTTGGATTTCTGATCAAGGTTAAAATATCATCAGTGGATTTTTTACTTTACTCATTCAACTTTGTCTGAGAAAAGATGTCTGCAGTTGTGAAAAGAGGGCTCACAATGCCCAAGTTATTTCATTCTTTGCAGTATACCATGACGAGCTTACTAGCTGAAAAGAACATTTTCAGATAGTGAGTTGAAAATCACTCCTTTGCTAAAAATCAGAAAGAGGATCTGCATCTTACTTACCCACATTTATTAAATGTATGTATGTGTATATTTATACATATGCATTTTACTGCCTATTATAGGACAAATATTTTACCTGATTATCTAAGCTGGTAATTTATAAAATTTTTAAGGCTCATGTTAGCCCTTTATGTTTCCTTCATTCCCAGTTTGAATTCAGTGTTAGTAAATTCAATGAGATTAGAATATTCCAGAAATGGCTTTAATTTTATTTTGCAGGAAGTAATGACAATGTATTTAATTTCTTTTAATATAGATGATTTCTTGTTGAGAACAAAGTTTCAAGAGTTTCATAGCTCAGGGTGGATAAGTTTTCCAGGCTTTCTTTTGCTGATCTTGTTGATATAATTGTGAATTGGGCTTGATGAATGAGTTTAGTTGTCCCCTGTCTGACGAGCTTTAGTAGCTTCATGCATTTTAATCAGTCCAATGATTCATTTATTTTCCACTTTTTTTTTTTTTTTGGGGCTGTGTGTGGGATCCTTCCTTTTCAAAAATGCTCACAACAGGATTAATTACCCTTTGCATTAATCCTAATTTTTTTTTCCAGATAACCCTGTAAATATGTAAGGGTTGCAGGTGCTAAGGATTCTCCTTATGGAGTTATAGTGATCATGATTTTTGTGTGGGTTTCTCTGTACTGCGCAAAGGTCTTTGTTTAATCATATTACACAGTAAAGTGTTAATCACCATTTAAGTTTTTCTTTGTCTTGTAACTTCATTAGTTGAACACACACCTCACTCTGGAAATATCATGACCCCTTCAGTAAAGTTTCAGTTGGCCTTATGCCATAAATTCCTGCCAAATTGTAATTCTCTCCAAAAATCTGAAGAAAAGCAAATACTTAGAGTTAAGCATTTAAATTAACTGCATTTTCTTGCCTAAAATAAATTCTTCGAGCATTATTTTCCTACATGAAGGAGTGAAAAGAAATCTGTTCTATTCAAAGTGAACAGGTTTCTTGACATGCAAGGTGAACTTCTAGGTAACTCCTGAAAAGGAAAATTTCCACAACTGAAGTAATTTAAAGGAACAAGGAAATGAATACTCTAAAATAAGGTGCATCAGAATATGAGCACTGAATATACAAGTCTGTTTTTACTTTTTGTGTCTCCATATAGCCTCTACCTGGTTTCTACATAAGCCTTACATTCAATATATTTTGTAAAATGTAACTTTTCAGATAGACAAAAATACATAGAGAGCATTTCATTTTTCTAGTGACAGTTTTTCAGCACTAGTGCGTCTGATCTATTCTAGAAATAGTTTCCTCTTTCCCTCTGATTCAGGAGTCCATTTGAATAATTTCTTCCCCAATCTGTAAGTGCGTAAGAGGAGATGTGACTATTTTAGAAATAAGATATTAAAAAGACAAACTATTCAGACAACATATTATAAAAAGCATATTAGAGAAGTACTACATCTATCTTTTGTAAAGATATTGTTTGCAGCAACTCTTCAAAAACACACAAAACTAAAATTTGGATTTACATATTTTAATGAGAAAATATTATTTGGACTAGATTCATAATTTAATGTAGACACCTTTTTAAAATTCTTTGTCTTAAAACAGGCATGCTGGGAACAAGAACATCAATATTTAAAATGCCATGCTAATTTTGAACAGAGAAGGAGAAAAATGAAAGGTAAAAATTTTACAGCCCTGATGACACTACAACTTTTTTTTTTTTTAACTTAAGCAGGTCACACCAGAACAACAGTTCGTTTTCCAGCAAATTACCTAAGACTCTAAAGGAATATAGCAAACAAAAGTGCATTTTACACAGTGTATAATCATTCCTATTCACAAGCATTTACATCTCTTTGCAGCCCTTTAGCTTCTTGGGAAAGTTCTTGTGGCAAACAGAAAGACTTGTCCATGGGAGACCTATCCGGTGACATCTCCTTCACGTTACCAGTCAGCTATCTAAGTTCTCGGGTTGCCCTTCATGCTTTCTTAGCTTGGGCTAATTTCATTTTCATTTTCATTTTTTTTTTTTCTCCTTTCCTTCCAACAATAAAATAAATAGCTAAAAGGTCTCTAAGTAGTCGGAAAGTTAACATCCCTATTAACTTTCCCATCCCCCCATCCCTCCCCTAAACCTGGCCAGAAATGAAGAGTAAACATTCACATTACAACAGGTACTTGTAAAGTGGGCTTTGCCCGCTCGCCCGCCAAGCAATACAGATTCAAGTTCACTGTTTACATTTTCCCGGGCGCCTTTGTAAACAATACTACAAGGTTACTTTTAGTTTTGTTTTGCTCGTGTTGAGGACGAGCGTCCCCTTCTCAGTTTGGCAGCCTCTCCCCTAGCTCCCAGTGCCTGGAGCCTCTGGCAGGAAACAAAACCCAAAACAAAACTCCGCAGAAGCTGGGGAGGCAGGGCCGCTCCTCCGGGAAGCTGTGGTCCGCCCAGCCCCGGCCGGATGGGCGGAGGCGAGCGGGGTAGGAAGATTAGTGGTCCCCCTTCCCGGCAGATTTCCAAGGCGTAAAGGAGATCCGGCCCTGCGCGGCGCGGCTGCAGCGCTCAGGGAAGCTCTGTTCGAGGAAACCTCTGAGACGGGTTCTCTGGTCTGGAGCTCACTGCGCGGAGTCCCGGGACCCGCCGATCCCAGCCCGGGGAAGACGCGCTCCTCTCCGCGCAGGCGGGAGGCAGGATTTCCCCAGTCCCCTGCCTCTTAAATGGGAGGGGGTGTCGGGGGTGTCGGGGGTGTCGGGGGCCCCGGGGATCGGAGGGCTTGTCTCAGGTGTCTTGTGGAGGCGAGGACAGCTCCCACGCGCCTCCAGGCCATCTGCAAGTTTGTGTTTTGTCTCCTGGGTCCAAACAGAGTTCTCGTGGCGGGGGGAGAGAGCGTTGGCCGAAGGTGAAGTGGACAAGTTAGGGCGGCGGTCCTAGGTGGGGAAGGGCAGGACTGGGAAGCAGGGAAGGCGAAGAAGCTGGCGGGGAGGGGAACAAGAGGGGGCTCCGGCTGCTGCGGGTCAGTGCACCGCCACCGAGTGCAAGGCGGAGGCCGGGCTGGTGAGCGTTTCACTGGGAGTGGCGGGGCTGCTTTGGCTGGTGGCTGTTTGCGAGGACGTGGGGCTGAGCGAGGGCGGCGAGTTCGAGAGCAAGGTGGGGATGGGCGCAGGCAACGCGGGCAGGGCGGGCACTGCGGCCGGTGTGGGCTTGATGGGCACGGGGATTGCGGGCAGCGTCTGGCCTGCTGCGTGGCACAGCGGCTTCAGGGGCACGCCGTAGGCGCTGTAATCGCCGCTAGCCATGGAGATAGGGGTGGCCGAATCGATCATGCCCGCGGAGCCGTACACGTGCGGCCAGCCAGTACCCAGCGAGCTGCTCATGGTAGTCAACTGGTTGGGGAGCGGGTAGGCGGCGGGCACGGGCTGCATGGCGGAGAAGGCCAGCCCCCCGGGCATCTTGTACTCGCGAGCGATGATATTCTCGATGGCAAAGGGGTGCTTGAAGCCCGAGGGCTGCGCCACGCCGCCCAGGTTGTAGGCGGCGGCGGGCATCTGTGGCAGGTGCGTGCCGGAGGCCGCCAGCGCGCTGAGGCGCAGCTTGGCCTGCTGCTGCAGGTACTGCGCGGCGTCGGCGGGCTTGCTGGGCGCCAGGTGGTCGGACTTGAGCACCTTGAAGCGCTTGCGGCGCCGCAGGAAGCTGCCGTTCTCGAACATGTCCCCGCAGCTGGGATGCAGCGCCCAGAAGCTGCCCTTGCCGGGCTGGTCTGGCCGCCGCGGGATCTTGATGAAGCAGTCGTTGAAGGAGAGGTTGTGGCGCAGGCTGTTCTGCCAGCGCTGCGTGTTCTCCCGGTAGTAGGGGAAGCGGTCCATGATGAACTTGTAGATCTCGCTCAGCGGCAGCATCTTCTCGGGCGAGCTCTGGATGGCCATGGCGGTCAGCGAGATATACGAGTAGGGCGGCTTTTGGTCGCTGTACGTGTTGCGGCCGGGCCGAGGCATCTTCTTGTTTGCCCTCTTCTCGCTCTGGGTCCGCGCGGGCCGGCGGCTGCTAGGATCTGCACAGGGGTGGGGGGGGAGATAATGGGAAGGAGAGGGCATGGATGCACAGACAGACACCGCGAGGTCAGCCAGGCCGAGCACAGGCCAGACGTGGTGGGCAGGGGCTGCGGCGCGGGGTCAGCCCGCGCCCGCGCTCCTCGCTCCTCGCTCCTCGCTCCTCGCTGCTCGCTGCTCGCGGGCAACTTTGAGCCTAGAGTTGGGTGCGGCCAGGGGGGCGCGGGAAGGGAAGCCGGTACGCGGCGCGACGGAAGCATGGAAGTAAGCTGGACCTGGCGCGGGGACTGGGGCAGGGATGCCCCTAGAGAGCTCACCTTAAAGTTGCTCCAAGTTGTGCGTCCGCATCCGGGATGGCACGGCACCCTCGGGTCCCTCCCAGTGCGCGTTGCCGCGTCGGGTCTCGCCGGGGCTCCGCGCGTCTTGAGCCGCCCAGCTCAGCCCCGCAGCGCCGGGAGCCGACCAGTCCGCCGCGCTCCTGGCCGCGAGATCCCCGGGCGGCCGCGCTCGGCTGCGGAGTCCGGGCGCAGACGGCAGCGGCGGCGGCCTCGGGGCTCCGGAGGGCGCTGCTGTGGGCTCCGCGGCTCCGCTGAGCTAGGTGGCTGCCTCCATGTCCTCCCTCGAACCATCTGATAGTTTTAAGCGGTGACAGGAGCAGAAAAGACCCCTGTAGCGGCGCTTCATTAATGTGCCACTTCTTAGCTATCATATGACAATCGCCTTGGGAGGAGGAGGAAGAGGAGGGGGAGCGGGGGCTGCAGAGGGAGGGGACTGAGCGAGAGGGGAGAGCCTGGCCAGCTCTGGTTTCTTTCACACCTATTTACATGGACACCTTGGCCAATAGGAATCACTTCCAGCTCAAGCCTGGGCGAGGGGGAAGAGCCTCGGCCACCGGTGGTGAGCGGGACGCCGGCCGGGGTGCGCGGTGTGGAGGTATGAGGAGGTGGCGGCCGCGGAGCAGGGATTCAGGCGACCACTCACGTTCACAGACCGAGCTGCCGCGCAGATGATGTTTGACATGGAAATTGCTTGGCTGGGGTATTCTGTTTCCTCTGCATTGTATCGGGTTTGTATTGTTAGCTAACTTAAGGCACGGCTTGCCCCTGAAGCAGACCCTTTTCCTGCGCTTGGCAATACAGGGCTGGTTGCATGGGTTATTATAATGAAAATACACCCTTCCCCCTGGCCCTGCAAGAGGCAGGTCAAAGTTTGATTTGACCTTCCTAGGCTGCTGCCATAGCTTTACACAGTAGGTGTGTGTCCTTTACGTGATGGGGTCTAAAAAATACTTACAAAAATATAATCGGACAGCCACTTGTAAAAAGCCCATTTTCTAAATGTATTGGCCAAATTAAAGGGAAAAAAAGTCTCTCTGAGCGAATAGGCAGGGTCTTCACTCTAAAAGTCCTCTAGGAATTTAATTAGACACAGGATGAAGGCTCTGGGGTTGTTGGGGCAGACAGTGTGTGGATCTGGGGGAGGGCCTGAGTTTGTTTGACACACTTTATCACCAGATAAATGGCAGGGTCTCATGCTTTCCCCAGGTGGTTTGAAACTTTAGGAGTTAGGCATTGCATGGAAGTTTGCATTTTACAGCCGGAACTTTCTCCCATTCTCCATCACTCCCTCCACCACCACCACCACCACCACCCCACAATAGAAAGAACATAGGGTTTAGAGAGCCCATCAAACGCTGCCTACAGACCCACTAAAACAGCAGCACCTTCTAGACTCGGAAGAACCGAAGTGTTTTCCTTTGGGGGAGAAAGGAGAGAGTGGGGATGTGCCTAGGGTCCCCCTGCCTGGTGCCAGCAGTAGGCTCCCTTTGGTTCGGATTAGTCTCCGGAGATTCAATGAATTATTCTTATTATCATTATTATTATCATCATCATCGTCGTGGGAGGCGGTGGCAGTGGCGACGGTAGCGGCGGCGGCGGCGGCAGCAACATCATCATCATCATATTGCTATGAAATAGTGAGTCGACCCTGCCAGTGAACACTCACGCTGGAATAGACACTAGGAGTTCCCACTGATTTCTGCACATTCTCTGACCTTTATGGTTTCTAAAAGAAATTCCTTTTACCTCATTGTTAATAACTCAATCTCTACAGCCCACACTGAATCATCTTCAATCCGGAAATGTAAGAACTTTTTTTTTTTTTCTTCAGGAGGAGGAGGTGATAGTAGTGGTGGTGGTGGGAGAGTTCTGGGTGTGAAGTTTGGACACTTTTAGTGATATTAGAGCATTGTTAGTAGAGCTGTTTAGAGTTAGCATAAAAATCTTTCAGCACACGTGTGCACACACACACACACACACACACACACCCCTCTGTTAACCACAGTTTCGGAGGTGGTCAATAACTCACCAAAACGTAACTTAAACACGATGAATTTAGGAGATTAAACAATTTCATTAATATTGAAATGGCTCTCGCGTCTGGGCTGCCTCGCTTGAGATGCAAGCACACGTTTTTCAATATTAACAGAAGTGCTTGAAGAAAAGAATAATGTCACCTTCTTAATTCGGAAAAAAATAACCAGGAGGAGGAGGTGGGTTCGAGGGGTGGAGGCGGATCGCTGACCTGTCTCTGGGGGCATGGCTTGAGAAGGGCAGATAAACCCTCTGCAGATAAACCAGTTGGATTCAGGTGGAACCTCTGCCGAGCTTTGGCCGGAGGCAGCAGTACTTGCCTGAGCTGTGCGTGCTTTAGCTAACGAGGTTCGGCGTTTTGGGCTGTTATTTGGGGGCAGCCCAGTTCGGCTTGGGAGTCCAGGGATGGAAGGAATTGGGGAGACCTGGAGCCTAAGGGACCCCTGATGAAGAATAGTAGTAGCAAGGGCTTGTGTTTTCCAGATGAAAAGGCATTGGTTCACAGCTTTCCTGCTTCAGAAGGCAACTGGCCTCGGAGGTACAGAACTGAGGGTGCTCCTGTGGCAGAGGCAGGAGTGCTCCCAGGAAGGAAAGGTATCAGCATTGAAGCCCCCAAGGATCGTTTAGGGTCTTCTCAGCAAAAGTGTGCATACTGATATATAGAAACATAAATAAAATATTAAGAGCGGTCAGATTTGGGATATGTAACGAAAGGAGAGAAAGATCTCTGTTCCCCCAGTGACAGCCAGGAGGATTCTTTTCTACGGGGTGTGTGCGCACTCTTTTTAAGGGTGGGGGATGGGGAGAGAGAGAGAAATGTTTTCTTGTTTTAACAACTGGCATTTTGTTGCCTTGCAAAGGGCCTTTGTATGGCTGTCGAAATCATTGCTTGGAGTAAACAGAAGATTAACTAAATTCTAAGAGTGGAAGCATTTGGGTTAAAAAAAATCTAAGTTGAAATAAATCTTTGTCCATCTCCCCAGGGAAATTTGTCACCACCATGTCTGAGACATGTGAGGATACAAGTAGGAATTCGTGTCCAAGGAATCTTCAAAGTTTGGCTAGGGTGAGGATGGGAGGTGAGGCATGTTGCTCATTCCCAGGGTTAATTAAGGAAATCGAACCTAATAGCACAAGTTTGTCTTGGGTAGGGTGAGGAGCTGTGAGATGCACATTTAAAATAGGTACTTTAGTACAAAATTCTATTTCAGATCCTACTGAAGAGCCTGGGAGAAGGGGGAGGGGATTTGCATGCCATTTACAGCGTTTTAAGACTGGTATTATGAAGAAGAGGAGGGAAGGAGCACTTTCCAGAAATCTTGAAAAGTGCATCAGAGTCTATTGTACAGAACCCAAAGCAAACAGAGACTCTGGGGAGGGGGCACATCCGACTCGGAGGCTTAGGGAGTTGTTGGGAAAACTGTATAAAATACACATAAGTCAATTATACCCATGTGCAAACCAAATGGAAATCTCTTTCATGCAATAGCCATTCATCGCCTCCGCAGAGCCCACCACCGACCACCTTTCTGCTTGGAGAGTTCGCAATAGCCTCTTTTCCCACAAGCTGGACCACACACGGCTACAGATTTCGTAATAATTTATGCTAATTTCCCTCCATAAATCCACAATTCGCTTCAGTGGCACCCGAGCTGCTGAGGGAGTAAAAAGGAGACAGAGGGGTGACAAATACAATATTGATTTTGATTCCTTCTGTTGTCAAGCAGGTGTATGTGTGCGTGAACGGTGGGGCTGGGGTTAGGGAGCGGGGGTGCTAGGAGAGGAAAACCATCCTGAGCCGGGCCAGCCCCTCTGTCCACACTCCAGAGAGTAACGCGCCCTGGTTTGTTAATATTTACCAAACACCGATGGGAGGTGGAGGGAAAGTACCCGGCAGCTTCCGAAGGTTTCCTAGGCGCCAAAAACAATACCCGTCTTCCCGACTTGGAAAGCGAACTCCCGGCTGCCTGGAGCGTTTGGGGGCTAAACTTAGTTTGGCTCTTCTCTTCCTCCACTCTCCCTCAAGAGTCGTTCCCTCCTTCTTGTGTTCTCCACCCCTGTCTCTCTCTCCTCCTTTCTTACCGCACTCCTGGCCCTCACTTCTCTTGCACTATCCACCCCCTTTCCATTTTCTCTACCAAACGGGCTAGGAAATGCGCAGGTGGGGGAAAGTCTTCTGGCGAGCCCAGTAGGGATGGTAGGTTTTAGGGCCTCCTCCCACCCGCCCCACCTTTCCAGGCCGCCTCCCGAGTTTGCCCAAGTTCTCCGCGCACTCTGGGAACCCGCGCTAACTCACCGCGCCGCTTTGTCCCTCCCATCAGTCATTCTTCACCAAATCTGCACTTTGGTGGCGTGAAACGACTTAGCTTTCCTTTCAAAAGGATTTTGTTCCCGGGGTATTCAGCGGTAAAACAAACTCCCTCGGCCTGTCAGCTGTCAATTTTTAAAAATTGTCGTTCTGAGTGTCCTGGAGACTGTCCTTAGAATCTGTGCGCTTCCACCGCCAGCCAGCACCTTCACCTGGCCCAGCCCAGCCCTAGTGTTCTAGATCTGGGGACCCCAGAGGGAACCCACTTAGTGAGGTGACTTGGCTGGGGCCATGGGACATGGTCTTGCGGGTTCTTGGGCGGAAGAGATCTTTACCCAGTTGGGAGGTGCGGTGGTAGAAACCTGCCGGCCATGACTTTTCCAGGACTGCCCTGGGAGTCTGAGCCAGCACTGCCTGGCCACATCCACCGAATCTGATGGGAAATCAAAATGCCCAAGGAAAAGAGGTGGAGGAGGGGACACACTTTGTGCTCCAGTGCCAACCAGGAGTGGAAGGACTTGCCCTCTTTCTCTCAACCCGCAGTGGGAGGACCCTCCCTAGTTCTTAATCAGGTCTTCTTCCCCCCGCCCCCAGGACCCCCCCCCCCCCAACTGGGAAGCGGAAGGAACACACAGATTTTTCCAAATAGTAGGTAGGTTGGTTACATTGGTTGGTGACTGGTTCCCGGAGGCTTAGACCTTAACTCATAACAAGGAGGTTGAAAATAAACTTTTGATGAGGAGTCCATTTCTTAAAATCAGTTCTTTCCCTTCTGCCATTCTTGCTTGGGTTCTAAGAAAGGCAAGAATCTCCACCTCCTGCCCACCCTTTACTCCCATCCACACTGGGAGGCTCAAATTCAGAGGTGTCCCATCCTTATTCCCCACCGCTTGGCTGTGGGCAGGGCCTCTGGCTATGACTGGTGGCACCTGGAATTAAAATCTGTTTTCCTTGGGGTTGGGAGAAAGGAAGTGGCAACACCACACACATTTTAGAAGTATTTCCAAAGTAGCAGCTGCAGTTTGGAGAGTATAGAAGGCTTAGTTTTCCCTCCACCTCAAGCACAAAACAAACAGTTGCCAGCATTAGGTGCCGGTCCTCCTTGACCTCCATCCCCAAGAAGTGCCAACCCCCACCCAGAGTGAGCAGGCAATTTCAATGCCTGTGAAAACAACTCTTGCCCTGCTGGTCACGATGCCTTCTCTTTGGAATCAGTTTGCTAAATACCATTTGGTCTTTGCTTGCTCCGAGGTTTTAAGTCTTTAAAGCCAGAGTTTCTAAATCCAATCCCTCCTTTGCACAAACAATTGCATAGCTTTAAATTGGGCATTACCAAACCTACAAATGTATTTGTTTAGAAAGTTATTTGCAAAACGTTGGTGGAAGGATTTTTGTTGTTACTGCTAAACCCTCCCCGTAAGTTTTGCTCTGCACTGTGTGAAATAGAAGAAGCAATTCAAATCTATTATTATTATTGGAGGAAATATTGCTAAAGCCACCTTGGTATTGAAGGGATTAACTTGCTTTTCTCCCAGCCCCTAACTCTGGGGTTAAGACAGCAGTAGATCAACTGTATAATGTGTGCACTGTTCGCTCATTTGTACAAGCAGAACAAAGGTTGGACTAAGCCAAATTGCATTGCACTTGTGAACCGAGTCCTGATGTGAAGTATCTTTTACAGCGGGGGGAATGAGAACAATTTCGTGTATGTCTAAAAGGGAATAACAAAGCCACTTTCTCGAGCATCTCAAAGTGAAGTAGCGAGGCGTGACATTCCCAGGGTGAGGAGGGACAAAAGCAGGGTCAGGGGGATGAAAAAGAGAATCAAACAGCCACTTTCACATGTCTGCCCTCAACTGCTGCACCTCTCCATAATAGGAAACAAATGTTGTAAAAGGGGGGATTGCTCCCATTCATTCAAAATAGCAAATGATAGCTAAACAACATTGTCAAAACTGAATCAACTTCTGTGCAGTACCACCCAGAAAAAGGTATTGTGTTTTGTTTAATAGCGGGGTGGAGCAAAGGGTCTTTTTTTTTTTAAGGGGGAAGGGGGAGAAAAATCACCCTATACTTTTCATATTAATTTTCTTTGTCGGGAATTACTTGTTTGCTCAGATATGGGGGGGGGGGACACTAGTATTTCTGGCTAGGCACTCTTAAAATGTTTTTTTTTTGGGGGGGGAGGAATTTTAGGAAAGCAGAAACATGAAAGCGATGTTTAACTTTGTAAAGTGTTTTAAAGCTTCCAAAAGTAGGAAAACTTTATCCTCCTTTGCATGCGTTATCCAGAAAAAAATAAGATCTTGTTTGCAGTAGAATATGAATCCTGTGTAGGAGACTAAATACACTTTACTCATAAATTTGAGAGAAATCGATCCTGGGGGGAACTACAAAATATCTGAAATGAAGAATATTTTGCATCCATAATATTTGTTGGTGCATTTTCCTGTTAATTTGTTTTGAAACCAGATAACCTGTAGGTCTCCAGCCTTAAAACCCCGCGCTTCTGCTTTGTTTGTTCAGGCTGACGAGGAGGAGAGCTTAACCCTGTGGATGTGTGCAGTATGTGTTTTCTTAATGGCAGAAGCAGATTTCGCTGAAGACTACAACAGCCTTTAGATAATAATAATTCTCTGTGTTCCGGGGAAGGTTAAAACTTTTGATTTCTCTGTCTCTATCTCCATCCTCCCCCCTTCTCTGTTTTGTCTCTCTGTTCTCTTTCTTTCTCTCTCTCTCTCTCTCCCTTTCCCTCTCTCCCTCCGTCTCTCTGTCTCTCTGTTTGGGCTTTTTGTTTTTTGTCTCCATGCATCCCCCGCTGAGCTGCCACCCACAAAGCGGGTTTGAGAAAGAAAGAAAGAAAAGAAAGAAAGCGGCTGATCCCTTACTGGCCTCCCCCAGTTAGGAATGGCTAAGAGGCGGGGCTTGCACCGCTGCAGACGCTCGCGGCCCCCGGGCAGCCGGGTCTTTCCGCTCAGGCGGGTCTCACCTGGACAAGGGCTTTGCTTCGCGGGTCCAGCGCGGGGTGCCGACCCCCAGCCGCACACCCTCTTCCTTAGCACTGCCCCTACTTCGGCTACTCCGTTTGCTCACTCTTGGCGGGTAGCTGTGTACTGCAAGATGTAGGGGAAACCAGATTGCCCCGAGGGCTTACCGACACCCCAGAAATAGATCTACCATCCTCTGCATTCCTCTATTTCGCTTTCTCTTTCCCCCTTTCCTCTCCCTCTCTATCCTCATCTCTTCTTTCAGAAACTCTGGTTTTAATTTCCACAGCAGTATGGACACCAGATTTTTAGGTCCGCACACTAGTGCCTTCTCAGCAATGCAGTGTCCAGGATCGGCAGTGCATTTCCTATGTACCCAGCCGGCCCACTCGAAAGAAGAAAGAAAGGGAGTGAGGAAAGAAACAGAAAACTCAAACATCCCCACCCCCACCCCATCAGCCACACACCTTAGCTGTGTAGTGATAGGCGGTGGTAAGTGGGTGGCTCAGGAGAATGGGATAAATCATTAAGTCGACTATTCATAGATAGCATTGGTGCAGTTCTTAGACACTGGCACTTGAAATTGCAGTTGGCATTATTCACTACCTACCCCAACAACAGCGACCCTAGCAAGAAGTCTTCACTTCTCTGTCATTTATTTAATATTTTTTATTAGAAAAGAACTTTGGAAATATATATTTTTATAGAAATGTTTATACATGTAAATATTACATCTGCACTGCAGTTTTTCTCTTGAGTTCTTCTCCGTCTCTCTCTCTCTCTCTCTCTCTCTTTGGTAAATCCAGAACTACGGAGCACTTACTAAATTCCCAAAAGGGTGATCCAGCAGGTGATTTTCTTTGGAGTGATAACCATTTGTTTATGGGGCAACGGCGATTTGATTGGTGGAGCAGAAAGTTTCCCTTAACTGAGGTAGGCGTCCTTTTCTTACCGTGCCAGCAGTAAAGAAAACCTTTCACCTCTCACTTCACACACTCTCCCCAAAACAGTTTGAAAACATAATCTTTGACTGGATTACCGGGTTACCCGGATTTTGGGGAAGCTACTGATCTTTGGGTTCCATCTGTTCATCCTCTTCTTCCTTATTTTTCTTTAATTGCAAAAAACAAAGAACCCCCCCCCCCCAAAAAAAATACATACAAACAGGGTAAAATAGGTGAACCATACATAGCGATTCAGATCCTTCCCTGTTCCCACATCCCACGTCCTTTGGCCCTTTTCAAAAGGACTGAGGGAGCTGGCGCCCCAGATCTTCGGTAATTATTAGCTACTTAGGGTTTCGCGTCTGGATCCCCGCGACCTGTTGATGACTCCCAATCACTGAGCGCGGAGCTCTGCTTCGAAGTTGGTTATGTAAACTGCTTGTGTATTTCACATTATCATCCCGCTGACTGGAGGCAATGTAGATTTTCTAAAGATCTAATGAATAAACAACCAGCAACTGCTGGCGGTGTAATTTACATTGTTAATGCCTACATGTGTATAATAAATATGCATTTGTATGTCTTCAAATAAACTCTTTTTAGTTTCTAACCTGTGGTGATTTTTTTTCCCCTAAAAGAAGGAGGGGGGGTCGGAGGGGGGGTGGAAATCTCGCCTTTCCAAGGAATGAGTTTATTTCACTTGCGTGACTCTGGTGAGAATGGGTCTGCCGTCAAGCCCAGATGTAGAGTCCGCAGCCCGATTCTGCTGCCCCTCCTACCCGAGGAGGGATGCTCCGCCGGGATAAGCCCCCGCACCCCCCACCTCCCCCGCCCCCCGCCCTGGGTTCGCGATTAAAGGGAGGATGCACCCAGGAACTCCGCGGCGCGGGCTTGGGGACCGCGGCGCTCCACGTAGAAGCGGATCCGGGAGAGAGGACAGCGGCCGCAGGATCCCGGTGTTCTCCCCGGAGCCATCGGCCCTCCTCCACTTAGAAGTGCCAGTTACTTCTCCAAGATCGCAATTTGGGTTGGGAGAGTTGGGACCACCCCTGGGAAAAGTTTTCCCGGGGAATTCCCGACCGCGCGCCTCTGCAAACAGCATTTCGGACCAGCCCGGGGGACCGCAGGCGGGGAAGAGTGGACGCTGGCTCGGAGTCGGGGCCCTCGACTCGGCCCCATCAGCCAGCTCCTGCGGGCGGGCCACCGCGCAGGGCGGCAGCAGCACGGGTGCTCCTGGGAGCCAAGGCCTCCGGAGCCGCGGGGTCTGGACCCAGCGTAGCTGCTGTTTTCAGAAGCGGAACGTCCTTTCTGCGCGTCCCACGCCGCTTAGTTCAGGCTGGGCACCAACGTTTGATATCTCTCCCCTCCAACCAGGTGCCACTTTCTTAGCGCGCTCGGAGGCAAATGTCTCATCTTTTCCCGTCCTGGATCTGGAATACATTATTTTAATTAAGTCTATGGCGATTTACTTTCCTCTGAGATCTATTCCACGGTGCAATTAGGAACGTATTGGTGCTAGCTCATATGAATATTCAGGAGCGTGTCAATTAATTAGCAGACAGAGGAATCTCATTATGGTGCTCAAAACCCTTTTAGTGTTAAGCAGAATTAAGGGGGTATTTGGCAATGCGCTGGATTAGTGAATATTTTACTGTGCACTCATTTAACTTCATTATCATAGCACTTACACAACTCTCTGATTTTATTAATTAAATTGCTCATTAATTTGCCCAAAAAGGATAAAAGTTTTAATGTGCCACCCAATAACTTGGAAAGTAAACTTTCGCCCTGCTTGGTCTTCGCTCCCAGCCAGAAGAGGACAGATGGCTGCTTGCAAAAGCCGGAGATGCGGGCGCGGTTCCTCCCTCCCTCCGCCCTGCAGCTTCGGGAAGCGCAGGCGCTCTGGCTCCGCGAACTCGGGTAGCAGGATGCAGGGGCCGAGACCGCCGAACAGCCTCCAAGCACCGACCTGGAAATCTGAATTCTTCCTGCAGGGAGTGGGGGGGGGGGAAAAAAAGCCTCTCGCTCGTTCGCGGGAGTGCAGCTGACTGGGCGTGGAGAGATTTGCCCAGGGATGCCGCAGTGCCCGGGACATTACGGTCAGCGCGCCCAGGAGCCTCCGCCTCCAGGCCCCGAGGCTCTCTGTTTACCAAAGGCGTGAGCGAAATGCTCCTGGTGGGGTCAGCATCCGCAACATTCCAAGGGCTTGCTGAGTGCAGCACCCAGACCCTCCCCACGCCCCTCCCCCCCAGGCTTTGCCTGAGCATCCTGCCCTCGACCTCAGGCATCATCCAGGTTGGTGCCCACGTGCCGCTCACACCTACCTGCACCTCCCCCACCCTATCCCCAAAGGTTAGAAAGACAAATATTAAAATTACTTGCACAAAGGGAACTGCTAAAGAGATCCCAAATTAATATGCATGTAAAATTAATTAGTTGCATTTCGTGACATCAAAATAAGTACCTGGGAAACAGAACACCTTCTGGGCATTGGGAACATATGCTAGAATTAGAGTTAATTGACTAATTACATAAATTAGGCATTAATTTTGCAACACATCAAGTATAAAAGATATCTCAATTAATTGTGCATAAATTACCAGGTGAAACGGGGCGGCAGTCCGGCTAGGATCACGGTTCTCCGGCCCCCCCCCCCCCCCGCCCCTTCTCTTTTACGGCCCAAAAGCCAGTTGGCGTTCTGGGCACCCAGGTCGCGACAGGCTGGCCCGCAAAGAAACGTGGAGATCTGCATAGGGAGTCGCCGCTGCGCAGACTGATGACCTGGGGCAGTTGTTAATGCGAAGGAAACTCCTCTACTCATTAAAATCAATTACGTGCAGTTAGATTGATCAGCTTTTGTTGGAAAGGAGATAAGCCGACCCCTTTCCTAACCGCCCCCCCCCCCCCCCCCCCCCGACCTGCACCGCACCGGCCCCTTTAGCTGGTTCCCTAAGCGATCTGGGGCCCTGGCTGAGCAGGTCTCCAAGTCCTAGTTCTCAGTTTCCCTCGTGAGGAGGTTACTTTTTCTGGATTTGACGTCGGCTCTGAGCCATTTCGATCGATCTGGACCCTGGCCTGAGCGTGCTGGGCGCCTGGTTTCTCTTGGTCTACATCCTCCCTGGCTTGCCACCACTCTTTCCTCAGGAATCCAACTTGGATGGAGTGATGCCAAGCGATTTGAAGTGGGTGTAAGTGAGTGTAAAATCTTGGTAAATAACCCATATGTTCCCCCAGAGGACTGGTTTGTCGGAGCCCCCAGTACCGCCTCCCCTCACCCCACCCTCAGTGGTTTATATGATTTCTCTAGTTTCTTGTGGATGGAAGAATGGATATAGCATGGATGTTCAGTTTAAATTTTAAATTTCTGGGCTCTCTTCTCCAAAGAAAGTTCCAGGAGACATACTAGTAGTTTTCCCTCAACAGATCACCAAATGTAACATTTGTTTTGCCTTTCCAACGGTTTGTTGTTAGTGAAATATTAATGGTGTTGGCAGCGACTTTATCCTATATTCTCTACATGTTTTAAATGAAAGAAGTAAGTGTTTCAAAATAAAAGAGTTATTTGGGCAGTGAATAAAGTCTTGCTACTTCAAAATCTTTGTAAAACCACAGCAAAACTCATATGCATTCCTCATATAAATTACCACCAATTACAGCACAGTTTGGTTCTGTTGATCTAGTGGAATGTTACTAATGGAGGGACAGATTTCTCAGCCACTTCTGGAGCTGTCATCGTGTGCCTTATAAAAGTAACTCCTTCAAGATTCCCAAGTTGTAATCATTTTCTTCTTTTTGCCAAAGCAAACATAGGAGAATGAAAGAAGTCCTGAGAAACCCTTTATCGTTTGATGGTACACATCTTCATCAAGGTGCTTCTGTGACATTTGTTAGGTAGAATCCTGAGTGCTTATGGGCTAAAGAAACAGATGAATTCCAGAGTTCACTGAGACATTCATTTTGATGTAGAGGTTTCTCTTCGGGAGCCAGATGCTGAAGGTACTTGAGGGAGATGCTGACAAGTGGATAATTGTCAGCAGAACTAAAACAGACACTTTGTTTACAGTCGAGCATGATTAATTGAGAGTAAATAAAACAGCACTCTTTATAAAATCACCCTCCAAGTTCAAAAAAGCCTGTATGTCTCTAGAAATAAAAGAAGTAGAGTTAGACAAGAGCTAGTTTTACCAGACCCTTGAAGCAGCAGCTGGCAGTGGTGTGGATTTGAAATAGATGTCCCTTATTGCTTTGCAGCTGGTTTGCTTTTTTTTTTTTTTTAATTTTTTGCTAAATGTGTAGAGCTGGATTAGAAACATTTTTCTCCTAATTAACTGAATTTAATTTTTCTTATTAAAGGATTGTTCTTCCTCTCTCCCTTCATTCTCCCTTTAAAATGTGAAACTCCATGTGAAATAATTTTCAAAATGAGCCAGACTTGATAAACCCAAACTGATGTTGTCAAACAAGGCTATAAAATACCATTGTGATACTTCAACTTGCAAGAGAAAATCTCTCTTCCCAGTGGCTTTAATATATTGCAGAGGCCAGACTCTAAGAAACATCTTATGATTGTCCAACACAGTAAGTTTTAATGAAAAAGGAAATATGTTTTCTTTCAAAGCACAGTGTACTTGTGTACACAATATATATAAATACGTATATATTGCCTCTGTTCTGCTAGACCAGAAGGTGAACAGGCCAACAACCTTCCTAACAAATTTTGCTAATCATGTTTGTGACATGCTGACTAATTGCCTTGGGTAGAAACCTTGGATAGATTGATTTATAGCAGTCTATAAATGGACATTCTTTGTATTGTAATATGCCCAGTGAAGTTCAAAACAATGGGCTTATAGCAGTCGGAAATAATTTTAGATCACTGCCAATTCAATTAAATTCAGTACCTGTTATCCTCTTGTACGCATGGACAAATCAGGACTTTTTGCGGGCTACTGGGAAAGAGCTTTCCCTTGAGACAGTTAAGAACTGTCTCTAGGAGCTTCTGGGACAAAAGCAAGAGCAGAGTCTGTGGCATGGAAGTAAAAGAGAGAGAGAGAGAGAAGAAGAAAAGGAAGAGGAGAAGAGAGAACACTCTCTATGTGAGCTCTGGACTTTTTGTGAACTAAACTAATACTTTTATCTTTTCCCTTAAGCCTGTTTGAGCTAAGTTTTAAAGGGGTCATATTAATATCCTTTTCTTACTGTCATAAGACTCAGAGCAGCTTTCATGCTGAAAATCTTGCCTATTCTTTCTGCTTCTCTTCACTAGCAGGAGCCACTCCAATTGGTCCTTTTTTCTTAGTAGAGAGAGAGAGAGAGAGAGAGAGGAGAGAGAGAGAGAGCATGGTGCAATCAGGAATGGAGGGAGAAGAAGGGCAGATGAAGAGGGAAAGAGAATCCTAAGCAGGCTCCACACCCAGCAGGGAGCCCATAGTGGGGCTCCATCTTACAACTCTGAGGTCCTGAGATCATGACCTGAGCTGAGCCACCCAGGTGCCTTCCATTTGGGAAGTTCTTGGGCTTTGGGGCCCAAGGAACTTCATTTCCTTCTCTGGTGCACACTTGTGGAGATACTTATCAAAGCTTCTAGAGCCTGCCAGTTTTAGGATAAGGAGCTAAAGTAACATCTCCATCAGCATATCCCTAAGCCTTTAAGAAATCTTAGAAGTTAGGCAGCTTCCCTCCCAACCTCCCTCCATTCCTTCTTTCCTTCCTTTTATTCCTCCTTCCTTTTCTTCCTTCCATAAGCATTTCTGAGGACCAATTCAGCCCTAGGCCATTAATTAGCAAAGCACAGCTCTGATAAATTCATTTCAAGACTTTACATTTCAATTGGTGAAAGAAAATACATACTCAAGAATAGACACCAACTTTTTAGGATTTGGTTTCTCCATATTGGAAGCTCTTCATGATATCAAAATCTTTAAAGAAATACATTCTGTCATTTGACCCTCAGTAACTCATCAGAGAATGGAATCTATGAATAGAATGCCTACTAGCCATTGAGTGCTTGATGTTAGGGCAGCAGTTCTGAAAGTATAGTTCTGGAACTGTGAGGTTCTCTGAGAACCTTACATAGGTTCTGTGAGATTCCGTGAGATTCAGATCATCTTCATATTAATACTAAGACATTATTTACCTCTTCCACTCTTAATCATTCACTAGTATACAGTGGAGTTTCCCAGGCATCATGGCATGTGCTTTTGGAAACAGATTGAATATAGACACAAACATGAGAATCCAGTTGTCCTCTATTAGCCAGACATTATTAAATAGATTTGCAAAAATATGAAAGAATGATACTATTCTGATTAATTTTTTCTTTTAGCAAATATAGTTATTTTTCATAAAAATTCATATCGTATTATAATGAATGAATGAATATTTAAAATTTTTCTCCTTTTTAATTTCCAATATGGTAAATGTCTAGAAATATGACTCTGATAAACAAGTGCCTTTAGGATAGGCTCTGCTATCACTCTTGTTTTAGAGATAAGGAAACAAAGCATGAGAGACAACTTAGGAGAACTCCATATTCCATAGGAGCTTCAGGCTCTTAGCTTGCCAAGTTTGAGACTTGACTTTTGTTTTATAGTTAAAATTGAAATGTTCCTATTCATAGTTGAAAGTGCTAACCCAGAGAGGTTAGAGGATTTTCCTAAGCTCACATGGCTAGTGACGAGCTAGAGTGTTAAGAGGTTCTTCCCACTTAGAGCTACTGGCCACTATAGCCACTATTTTCCATTCAGCAGTGTTTTAGGAAGCTGGTTCTTTTTTTTTTTTTTACGATTTTATTTATTTATTCATGAGAGACACACACACACAGAGAGAGGCACAGACACAGGCAGAGGGAGAAGCAGGCTCCATTCCAAGAAGGGAGTCTGACGTGGGACTCGATCCCAGGTGCCAGGACCACACCCTGGGCTGAAGGCAGTGCTAAACTCCTGAGCCACCCAGGCAGCCCAGGAAGCTGGTTCTTGATGGAAGAAAGCCTTCATTTGTAGTATTTGCCGATTTCTATAGTGTAAATGCTTGTACCATGGCTGATTTCAAGCATAACTTCACATCTTAGAAAGGGATAAGCACCATTGGCTTTTGTTAACTGTGTAAAAGCTAGCTCTAGTATACGACTGACTCCACTCTATCTCCCATATAATTTTTCTCTTTATCTTCAAAATTGTTTCTAGGTCACCTCAAAGAACTCATGATCTGGTGGAAAATTCTCTGATCTTGGACTCAAAAGACCTGAGTTAAACTCTCAACTCTGCTACTTACGCAGGGTAAATTTGGGCAAATGACTTTATCTTTCAGACTCAGTTTCTACTTGTAAAAGAGGAACAATAATATCTGCCCTGCCTATTTCACTCTGTGTGTGTGTGTGTGTGTGTGCACATGTGTGTGCAGGAAATGCATTCATTTATAGGAAATCACTTTGTGAAACATACCATGATATGCAAATATGAGACACGATGACTGTACTAGGCCAGAGGCCTTCTCTAAAACATCTTTCCTGGGTTCTTCATCACTGGTCAGAATAGGTGATTTTCTTTTTATAACCCCATAATATTTTGTCCATACTTCTATTTCACCACCCAAGTACCATCTCATAATTGCTCTTAATTCTGTCACCAAAACTGTAGAATATGATAGCCAAATTCTCAGAATCGGCTGAGACAGCCAATTCACAGAAGTGCTATCTAATAGAATTATAATGTAAGCTACGTATGTAATTTTGAATGTTCTTGTAGCATATTCTAAAAGACAAAAGAGACTTAATTCAGTAATATATTTTATTTGAATCCAGTTTATTTTGAAATATTATCATTTCTACATGTAACCAATATTAAAATTACTAATGTATTGTTTTACATTCTCTTTTTTTTAAAAAAGATTTTATTTATTTATTCATGAGAGACATAGAAGGAGAGAGGCAGAGATTTAGGCCTCGTAGAAGCAGGCTTCATGCAGGGAGCCTGATGTGGGACTCGATTCTGGAACCCCAGGATCATGCCCCAAGACGAAGGCAGTCGCTCAACCACTGTGCCACCCAGGTGTCCTACATTCTTTCTTCACACTAAGTTTTTGAAATTTGAAGTGTATTTTACACTTACAACATGTCTCAATTCAGACTAACCACATTAAATGTGCTCAGTGCCCACGAGTGGTTAGTGGCTACCATACTGAGTAGCATAGCTTTAGTGTCAGCCTCCCTGGCTTCAAATTTTACCTTTGCCATTTACTAACTGGGCAGTTTATTTGGCCTCTCTGTTTATCAGTTTCCTCTTTGTGAAATGGAATTAATGATGCAGTCCACATCATAGGATTGTTGAAAGAATTAAATAAGTTAACATATGCAAATAGTCTTTTGTATAAAACATACATACCATGAATGTTCAATATAATGCTTTTATTTTTAGATTGTAAGATTTCTAAAAATAAAACTGTGTTTTACTTATATTCTTGTTTTCTAGAACCTAAAACTATAGACCTTCTGTATTGGCTGGCTGGCTGGCTAAATAAACCCTAGCTGCTACCACTTACTCTGTGTGGCATCAAAACTTCAAACGAAATCCTGGACATAGTAAGCAATGGCAACAGAGCATTATCTATCAGTGGGAAGGAGACACCATTTGCAGATATATTTAAAAATAACCAGCCTTGGGAGGCCTGGGTGGCTCAGTTGGTTGTGCATCTGCCTTCGGCTCAGGTGGTGATCCTGGAGTCCTGGGATCCAGCCCTGAGTCAGGCTTCCTGCTCAGTGGGGAGTCTGCTCTCCCTCTCCCTCTGGCCCTATGTTCCCACTCCCTGCTGCTTATGCTCTCTCTCTCTCTCAAATGAATAAATCTATTAAAAATTAAAAATAATCAGCCTCGTGGAAGTATAATTATAAAATTCGCCCATTTTAAGTGTACAGTTCAGTGACTCAGATATGTGAGTCAATCAACATATAGAACGTTTCCAGCACCCAAAAGGTTTTCTTGTGCTTCTTTGTAGATGATCCTTTCTCCATACCCTCAACCCTTGGCAACCATTGATCTGCCTTCTGTTACTAACTTTTTAAGATTTCATATAAATGAAATCAGAAAATAAGAGGTCTTTTATGTCTGGCTTTTTAAAAATTTATTGTAATGCTTTGAAGGTCATCTTTGTTGTCCCATGTATTCAAAATCATTCTTTTTTTTTTTTTTTTTTACTAAGTAGTATTTCATTGTATAGATATATTGCAGTTTGTTATCAAAGCACCTATTGATGTACCTTTGAGTTACTTATAGTCTTTGGCAATTATTCTCTTAACAGTGTCTTTCACACAGGAGAAGTTTTCTATTTTATTTTTTTTAAGAAGACTGGTTTATTTTGAGAGAGTGAGAGAGAGAATGGGCTGAAGGACAGAGGGAGAAAACTCAAGCAGACTCCCTAAGTGAGGAGCATGCTGTGGGGCTCAATCTCACAACCCTGAGATCATGACTTGAGCCAACGAAGAGTCTGATGCTTGATGGACTGAGCCACCTAAGTGCCCCAAGAAGTATTTATTTGTTTATTCATTTTAAGATTTTATCAATTTATTTGATAGGGACACAAGAGAGAGTATGAGTGGGGTCAGGGGCAGAGGGAGGGGGAGAAGCAGACTCCCTGCTGAGCAGGGAGCCCAATGAGAGGCTCCATCCCAAGACCCTGAGATCATGACCTGAACTGAAGGCAGACAATTGCCTGAACCACTGAGGCACCCCTTCCTCATTTTTCCCCCCAAAATTTTAATTTTAAAGAAATAACAGCTTTTTTTTTTCTCTCAAAGATAATGCTTTTTGGTGATCCATCTATAAAAGTCATCTACCAAATCTAAGGTCATCTTGATTTTCTGCTATGTTCTCTTCTCAGAGTTTTATAGTTTTGTATTTTACATTTAGTTCTGTGATCTATTTTGAACTAGTTTTTGTGAGAAGTAGAAGGTCTAAGTCTAGACTGATTATTTGCATGTGGATCCCCAGTAGTTCAAACACCATTTGTTTAAGAGTATTCTTTTTCCATTGAATTGCCTTTGCTCCCTCATCAATATTTATTATGGACTTTCTCTTCAGTTCCACATATCTAGACTTACAGTTCTGCCATATTGTTTTGGTTCCTGTAGTTATATCATATGTCTGATAAGTTTCAAGTACTGTAAGTCCTCAAACATTGTTTTTCTTTTTCAAAATTATTTTGGCCATTCTAGGTCCTTTGCCTTTCTGTATAAATTTTAGAATAAGCCTGTCAATGTCTAAAATAATATGGGATTTTGAATGAGTTGTATTGAAATATCAATTTGGGGGAACAATTAACATTTTAATAATACTGAGTGTTTCAATCTGGAAACATGGTATCTTTGCATTTTTTACATCCTTTATTTTACTTAACAATATTTGATAGCACTCGTGAAAAGATCTTGCATATTTTACTAAATCCTTTCTTATTCGATTATACATGGTATTTTTTTTTAATCTAAATTTCCAAGTGTTGGGGTACCTGGCTGGCTTGGTCCATAGAGCATGTGACTCTTAGTCTTGGGGCCATGAGTTTGAGTCCCACATTGGGTGTAGAGATTACTTATAAAAATAATAATTGAAAAATTGAGGTGCCTGGGTGGTTCAGTGGGTTGGGCGTTTGACTCTTATTTTTGGCTCAAGATTTCAGGGTTGTGAGTTTGAGCCCTGCGCTGGGCTCTGTGCTCAGTGGAGAGTCTGCTTTAGGTTCTCTCTCCCTCTGCCATTGCCCTTCCCCCCAGTGCACATGTGCTCACTCTCTCTGAGTAAATAAATAAATCTTTAAAAAAATAATAACAATAAAACAAAAATTCCCAATTGTCGGTAGCTAATTACTTAAAGACAATGGCTCTATACTGACCTTGTATTTTGCAACCTTGCTAAGCTCACACATTATTTCTAGTAGATTTTATATAGATGTCTTACACTTTTCTATGTATGCTATCATGTTATCTGTGAATAAAGGCAATTTTATTTCTTTCTTTCTAATCAGTATGCTTTTTTGTTTAATTTTCTAGCCTTATTTCATTGTCTAGGACCGCCAATAAAATGTTGAATAGAAATGTGATAGTATATAGCCTCTCTTTGTTCCTGATCTTATGGGGAAAACATTCTGTTTTCCACTTAGATATGATACTTGCTGTAGGTTTTTTTTATAGATGCTCTTTATGAGACTGAGGAAATTTCCTTCTATTTCTAGTTTTATGACAGTTTTTTAAAAAATCATGAATGGTTATCAAATTGTATCAAATAGTTTGCATGTATGAGATGATCAGATGATTTTCCTCTCTGTTAATATGGTGAATTGTATTTTTTGATAATTGAATATTAATTTAATCCACTTGGTCATGATGTAGTACTCTTTCCATATTGCTGCATTCAGTTTGCTGAAGAAACTGGTTTGTAGTTTTCTCTTTTTATCTTTTCTTGATTTTTGGAATCAAAGTAATGATGATCATAAGATAATTTTGGATATAATTCTTTCCCTTCTATTTTTAAGGAAGAGTCTGTGTAGAATTAGAATTATCTCTAACTTAAATGTTTGGTAGAATTCTCCAGTGAAGCCATCTGGGCCTGAGGTTTGCTGGAGCCATCTGGAATTTTCATTGTGGGAAGATTGTTATCTAAAATTTTAATTTCTTTAATAGAGATCATGCTGTTCAGGTTACCTAAATCTTCTGGAGGGGTTTTGGTAGTTTGTGTTTTTGAAGAAATTTGTCATTTCATCTAGTTGATTAATTTGTTGCTTCAAAGTTGGTCTTAATATTCCCTTATAAATTATTTTAATCTTCTCTCATTTTTTTCTTGATCAGTCTGGATACAAGTTTATCAATTTTATTAATATTTTCAAAGAACCATATTTTGGCTTCATTGATGTTTAACATATCCCTGTCTTATATTTCACTGATTTCTGCTCTGGTCTCATGATTTCCTTCCTCTGGCTTTCATTATGTTTAATTTCTTTTTTTTTTTATAGTATCTTTTTTACTGAAGGTAGAAATTAGGTACCTTCTACTGAAGGTAGAAATTCTACTGAAGGTAGAATTTAGATTACTGAATTGAGACCACTTTTTAAATATAGATTTTCTTCATCTGTATTAAGATTATTTATTACTATCAATTTACTTTCATTTATTTACTTTTGAAATATTTACTTATTTAAGTAATCTCAAGGTGAGACTAAAATATGCAACCCTGAGATAAAGGGCCCCACACTCTTCTGACTGAGCCAGCCAGATGCCCCAACTATCGATTCACTTTTAAAAATTGCTTTAGCTTCATCTGTAACTTTTGATACACTTTCAGTTTCACTCAGTTCAAAATATTTTTTAATTTGCCTTGTGATTTCTTCTTTGATTCATGTTATTTAGAAGTGTGCTGTTTAATTTTCAATTATTTGAGGATTTCCAGGCCTTTATTTTTTTTTTTTTCAGGCCTTTTAAAACTAATTGTCAAAAACCATACTTTGTATGATGTTAATCCTATTATATTTTCTGAGATTTTTTTTAAAAGATTTTACCTATCCATTCATGAGAGACATAGGCAGAGGGAGAAGTAGGCTCCCTCTGAAGGAGCCCGATGCAGGACTTGATCCCAGGATCCCTCAAGAACTGAGCCGAAGGCAGACACTCAACCACCGAGCGACCGAGATGCCCCCATTTTCTGAGATTTTTAAAAAAGATTTTATTTTTAAGGAATCTCTATACCCAGTGTGGGGCTGAAACTTACAATCCTGAGACCAAGAATCATATGCTTCACTGACAGAACCAGCCAGGTGCTCCACATTTACTAAGAATTTAAAACCAGAATAGGGTTTGTTCTGGTGAATGTTCCAAGTACACTTGAAAAGTATGTTTATTATATTTTTGTTGGATGTAGTGTTCCATTAGTGTCAATGAGGTCAAGTTGGCAGAAAGTGTAGTTCAAGGCTTCTATATCCCTACAGTGGTTTTCTGTTTACTTGTTCTATCAATTGCTGAGAGAGGAATGTTTAAGTGTCTAATTAAAATTGTGGATTTGTCTATTTCTTCTTTTAACAGTATAAGTGTGTGACTTCATGTATTTTGAACTTCTGTTTTAGTTGCCTGTGTATTTAGGATTGGCATGCTTTCTTAATTAATTCCTTTACCTATGAAATGTCCATCTTTATCCCTTGTTTATTTCTTGTTTTGAAGTCTTTGTTATCGGATGTTACGATAGCCACTTCAGCTTTATTTTGATTAAGGTTTCTGTGGAATCTCTTTCCGTCCTTTTACCTTTTAAGCTATTTGTATTTAAAGTTATCTCTTATAGACAGTATATAACTGGGTCTTGATTTTTATATGATTTCACAAATATTGCCTTTTATTTGGATCATTAAGACAATTTATATTTACATGGCTGGGCAGAAAGCTACTATTTTACTATTTTTTTATCTCATGTTTGTCATTCCCTTTCTCCCCTTTTATTTGTTCTTTTTGAATATTTTTATGATTCTGTTTTGTCTCCACTCCTAGCTTACTAGCTATACTGTTTTTCTTTCTTCCTTCTTTTTTTTTCTTTTACTTTTTTTGCAGTTGTCTTAGGGTTTAAAATATATGACTTTAATTTATCATAGTCTACTGTCAAACCTTATAAAAAATATGCCCCTATTTCCCCCTCTGTCTTTTGTACTATTATTATAATACATTTTACTTATACATATGGCCTGAGTCCTGCAATGCATTGATATTATTTTTGCTTAAAATAGCCAGTTGTCTTTTAGAAAATTTGACAAAGCGAACAAATATTCTATATTTACCTAAATTTATGCCTCATTACTTTTCATTTCTTTGTGCAGATCCAATTCTCCATCTGGATTCATTTTCCTTTTTGATAAAATTCCTTTAATGCTTCTTATAGTGTAGGTCTGCTGATGAATTCTCTCAACTTTTGTTTGCCTGAGAAAATATTTATTTTGAATTAAAATTTGAGTGATATTTTCAGTGGGTATATTCTAGATTTTCTAGAATTCCAAAGTATCAAGTTTTTTCTTTTAGGACTTTAATACTTTTAAATCTCATTTGTATGGTTTCTTATTTTAAAATCTCTGATAATTCTCATTTTTGCTCCTCTGTACAGATTGCATATTTTCTTTCCGGCTATAGTTAAGATTTCAACACTGATTTCAGTAGTTTGATTCTTGTGTGATGTTATACTTATGTGTGTGTGTATTTATTATGGTTGGACATCATTAAGCTCCTTGGATCTGTGGGTTTATATTCTCATCACATTTAGAAAAATTTTGGTCATCATTTAGCAAAATTTTTTTGTTCTTCCTCCCTTCCTTTTGGAACTCTAATTTGATGTATGTTAGATTGCTTGGTATTATCCCACAGATCATTGATTTTTTTCAGTCATTTTTTTCTCTCTCTGCCTCTTTTTGTTTTTATTTTATTTTTCAAATTTTTGTTTAATTTCCAGTTAGTTAACATACAGTATAATATTAGTTTCAGTATAGAATTTATTGATTCATCACTTACATACAACAAAGTACTCATCACAAGTGCCCTCTTTATTTATTTATTTATTTTTCAACGTACAAGTGCCCTCTTTAATACCATCTCCTATTTTCTCTGCCCATTTTAGGTAAGTCTTATTCCTGTATTTTCAAGTTCCTGATTGTTTCTTTTACAGTGTCTAGTCTGTTAATCCCACTTAGTACATTTTCATTTCTAATATTATGTTTTTCATGTCTAGAAGCTTAATTTGGGGCTTTTAAAACTCATCTATGCTAGTTAATCATCTCTGCCCTTTCTGGATCTGTTTTTTTTTTTTCTTAAAAGATTTTTTACCTGATTATGGGTCATATTTTTTGCATACCAAATAGTTTTTGATTGAAAGCTAAATCACTGTGAAGTTTAAGTTGCTGAGTACTGTAAGACATTTGATTCTTTAAAAAGATTTTATTTATTTGACAGAGAGAAAGAGCACAAGCAGGGGGATAGCAGAAAGACAGGGAGAAGCAGGCTCTCTGCTAAGCAGGGATGGAGCCTTGAGGCAGAGCTCCATCCTAGGACCCTGGAATCATGACCTGAGCTGAAGGCAGATGCTTAACTGACTGAGTCACCCAGGCACCCCTTGAAACACATTTGAATGAGTGTTGGACAAAATTTATTTATTTGAGTCTATCTGATTCTTCTGAACCTGGATTTTAAGCTTTATGATGGTTGGTTCAGAGCAGTTTTACTCGGGCTATTTTAGTCTCACTGCTAAGTGTGACCCTTCAGAGAACTCTACCTGATACCCTATGTGTCCACTTTGCTTGGTAAAAAGGAGACTATTCCTAACTCTGTGTAAACCCCAGTTATCTTTCTGCTTACTGCTTTCCAGTAGTTTCTCCCCTGACCTCATGGATAGACCTGTACTCAGCTAACGACTCCAGGTGCTCTTCTGTAGATCTCCAGTAATCTAGCCTGCAAAGTTTAGATACCTAATCCTTCTCAAACTCCAGTTTCTATCACCTTAGTCAATGACACTGCTGAACTTTTTTAGATTCTTCCTCCTGGTGCTGGCCTAGAAACTACTAGCTGGTGAGCTGGGGTAATCATGGAGAGTCCCTCATTTGTTTTCTATTGGTGAGAAACCATAGTCCTCCTCTGCCTGAAATATTTATTTATTTACTTACTTACTTATTTTTAAAGTTTTATTTATTTAAGTAATCTCTACACCCCACATGGGGCTTAAACTCACAACCACGAGGTCAGGAATTTCATGTTCTTCCAACTGGGCTGGCCAGGAGCCTCTGAAACCACTTTTAAATGTATCGTGCATGGCTATCTAGTTGTTTAGAGTGGGAAGGCAATTCGCACAGCAGTTGATTTTTCAACTGCTAGAAATAAAATTTATTGTGAAAGAGTTTTACTAAATAGACTATTCCCTTTTCTAGTAAGTTAATTAACAGGTTGTGCTTTTCCCAGTTTTAGATGTCATAACATTTCTTTAAGTTTAAGACAACCTGAAAGTCTCTAATTTTCAACATTCATGCACTAACAGGAAGAAGATTAGTGCTTTATTTTTCTTATCTTTCTCATTTGTTGTGATACAAATCATATTTTAAAAATCAGGCTTTTTACATACAAAAATATTGTAAGAAAATATATAATATTGGGATACTTGAGATTATCTTTGCTAGAAAATGCATGACCTTCCTGCTCACTTTCCCTTTTCTAAATTTTTTTATTCTTCCTAGCTTTCAGTTGGTCTTTAAGAAGTGACAATTTAGGGGCACCTGGGTGGCTCAATTCATTAAACATCTGACTTTTGACTTTGGCTCAGGTCATGATCTCAAGAGTTGTGAGATCAAGCCCTGTATCAGGCTCCCTGCTTAGTGGAGAGTCTGCTTGAGATTCTCTATCTTCCTCTCTCTCTCTGCCCCTCCCCTCCTCTGCTTGCACTCTCTCTTTCTCCCTCTCTGTCTCTCAAATAAATAAATAAATCTTTTTTTTAAAGGAAGTGAAAATTTATATGGCATTCTCGGTATTTGATCTCTTAAAAATTTAAAAATAATAAACCATTAGTGACTTCATATAAGGTATGGATAAATTCTTTATCAGTAACAAAATTTAGTATACAACAAGAAATATCTGTAAATGGCTGGTATCAGGATGTGCACTTTCCCACTTCAATAGAGAACATTCAGTACCTCTTATGAATAAACTTCTACTCTTTTAAGCTCTGTAAACAGGTTGTAAACATTTGTGGTCTTCTTTTTTTGAATTAGTCTAATCCTTTTTAATAAACTGAGTTTCTGTGTTTTGCAGAGCTTTTGAAAACTAGCTTAAGAGGCAAGAGTTTGAGGAATTAGAAATATATTAAATTAACTGTGTTCAAATATTTCCTTCCTATTATGTGTTAAGTACTTTGCAAAAATAATTACTTTTATTCGCATTTGCCAGAGAGAAAAATTTTTCTTATGTATTTCATTATCTCTGAATAGAAATAAATTTTCCTAAAATACCTATCATATCTTTTGTCATATTATCTTTACCTTTATTTATTTTTTATTTTTTTATCTTTACCTTTAAAAATAGATACTTTTGGACACATTATAACTTGGTAATTCTGTTATGTTGTATTTCTTTTTTAGATTTTATTTTTTTATTTGACAGAGAGAGAGCACAAGCATGGTGAGCGGCAGGTAGAGGGAGAGAGAGAAGCAGACACCCCACTGAGCAGGGAGCCTGATGTGGGGCTCCATCCTAGGACCCTGGGATCATGACCTGAACAGAAGGCAGATGCTTGCTTAACTGACTGAGCCACCCAGCCACCCCTATTATGTTGTATTTTTAATATCCTGATAATTAAGCATGGTATCATCTAATAGAGATTACGACCATGATTATGAAATCATGATCACAGTGATCGAAGCACCCATAGGAAGGGATGGTTAGATTTCTAATAATACTATATTTGTCTTTTACATATGAAAAAATTTTTTTTAATTTTGCCAGTTGCTACCATGTTTTGTGCTGTTGAAATGCTCATGCCTTTCTGGCCCCATTTTTGCTTCAAAATAATATAATTAAATATCTATACAAAGGGCTGAACTTTAAAAAATTAATAGATTTTTTATTTTCATTTTGTTTATAGTGTGTTTATGTTCTATGAAAATTCATTCCAGGGTTTATATATTATTTAGAGGAATAACTACAGAGTCTTCATCCTTTACATAATTGTATATTTAACAATAAAAAGAAAATCATGATGTCATAATGCCTGTGGTTTCTCTGCTGTACTTCGATATCAATTAAAAAATAAACTAGATTTTCTAATACCCCAGTTCCTTGGGGATTCATTTAAAAAGCAACCTAAATTTTTACCTTCATGCAAAACATTGCATTGTTTACAAGATGAATATTAAAATAATACAATTAGAATGAAAAGTGTTATCCTTTAGGGTTCTCTAGAGAAAGAGAGTAAGACAGACACCTTGGGATATATCTGGGAACATGTTATCTGCAAAACTGATTTGATATTAATGCATTCTGCTAATCAAGTTTATTTCCTGAATTGACTGAAGTTAACATTAATCCTTTAATTTGGAAATACTACAGTTCTAAAAATTACATTTTCGAGTTGATCGCTGGTGGTTATGCTACATGGTGTCACTGTAAGCTTGCTGCTGAACAGATTATTTACACTCACGCTAGAAGAAATTATCCTCAAAATATATCTTTCTTGCAAAATTAGTAGAAATGCTGGTTGCTATTAAACCTGATCAGCTGGTATCACAGCAGGATACTTGTGAAAAAATTACTTAATATCTCTTTGTTTACAGTCTTCACTGAAGTGAATGTAATTATTCAACTACTAATCAGCTACTGATGTTAACTATTTCTGTTTTAAAAGTTGCTTTTAGTTTAAGAAAAGGGAGGGTTTTATTTTTAAGCATCTAAGGATTTTCAAATGAGGTGTTTCAAGAAGTTGCATTTTTAACAAAACCAAAGGTTTTTATTTTCCTAAGATTTTTATTTTGCATGTATATCTAGAAAAGGAGTCTAATGAAGAGATCATGTGCTGTTTAAGCCCACAGGTGTTATTACACAAAGGAAATTTGATCACCCTTGCATCTTCAGTTCGAGTAGCATTGTATAGAATTTAAAAATTTGGATTTCTTAATTAGCCACAGATTTGTAAGACAATTTGGGGGCCATTTATTTTGTGACTACCTCAATTTCCCTTTTTAAGGAGCAGTTAAACCTTAATGAGACTACTGTGGATTTAGTAAAATAGATTGGAACAGACTATACAAAAGCAGTGACTAATCTATAAACTTCTATTATTGTTATAGAAAAAAATTACCCCAAATTGGGAATGGGCAAAATATGTAAATATAATGCCCTTAGACATACATGTAGTGCCTGTTGATTTCAAAGGGGGAACTTTGCAAATGTATATGACTAGAATTTGATTCTCAGTCTCTTCAGTTGGCTCAACAATATAGTTTTTTAGTTATATTTATGTTTCACTATATTCTTCAAATAGCTCCCAGAATGAATGTATTTCATGTCTTGAATCATTAGACCAGTCTTAAAACTGCTTTCTCTTTCTTTACATAAATATTCTTATGTAGCTGGTTGGTTAACAAGATCACTTGTTAAACCTCTAATCCAAGGCCTGTTAATTTTTCTCAGCTCTGATATATGACTTTAAACTGGAAAAGAATCTTTTTAAAAATACATTACTCCCCAAGCATCACTGAGGAGCCGAAGGTAACTGGATTGGCTATTATTTTGGGGTTTGGAAAAGCAGCTTAATGATACTCATATTAGAAATTATAAACCTGGAGAATTATAACTTGTCTCTCCAGTATATTATTAGGCTGAACCTCAGCTCAGTTCTTACCTCGATGGAAGAAGTTGTGATGATTTTCTTGGGTTTGAGTTACCAGAATTCTTGAATTTTAAAAAAAATTCATAATTAGGGCAATTCACTAGTATATGATAATTTTATAGTTATTTGTATTATTATTTGTTGGTGGTTAGAAGTGGTCTACATTTTTGTTCATACCAAATTCCTATACCCAGCACAATTTTCAACACAGAGCGGGTGTTTGAGAGCTATTTGTTGGGCTAGTGAATGTCAGCTGCCTCTGCATCCTTTTCTTGCCATGCTCTTCTTATACTTAAAAAACTGTGTGAGCTCTAGATGTGTCCTATTCTCTACCCTGAAAAATATCACTTAAGGTCCAAATAGGAGAAAGGAAATTCTCTAAGTCAGAGAGAATTGAGTATAAGGAATTGGTTACTCAGATGCCAGAGAAACTGAGAAGAAAAAAAGAAGGGGAGGCAACCCAAAAGTTTGCAGTAGCAAAAAGTTACCCCCTAGACTGGAGAACCAAAAGGAGGAAGTGAAGTTACCACAGCTCAGGGTCTGGAGGCATCTGTTAGAATATGAAACCACAGAGGCCCTCTCTGATGGACGCTGACACCAAGGAGGTGATGCAGTCATTGCCAAGGAGGTAATACTCTCATCTCCAGAGAGACACTGGAGGCAAAGAAGGGAGAAATACTCTAGCTTCTTTGCTCCTGCCCTTTAATCTCTCATTAGGAAGAGAATGCCCACTGCATTTGGAGCCTAGAGAAAGCTGCCTATACTACCCCAAGAAGAGCAGAGAAGGGCAAGAAATGAATTTGAGAACCAACGAACCACCACAGTATGATCCACTACCAATGGAAGATGCTTTAGGAATAAGGCCAGTTTTGTGCTTTGTCTTCTGCTGATATGTCCCTCCCTGACAGTTACTTTACCTAGTTAACTCCTACCCCAGTCAGACTTTACCAGTGACCCTCCACAAACATTGTTTGATCTTATGAGACCTCTTCATGGGGCCCCTGACAAGTCAGTATCAAGCAGCTGGCCCATTCTGCTTGCCCAGAGTAGTACCGGTAAATCCTGCCCAGTGGACCTTGCTCCAAAGTTCATCTATCAGTCTCCCAGCTGATCTTACGCCAAAAGCCAGGGGATGAGTCACACAGGCTCAGGGTAGAGAAAGCATTGTAATCTTGGTGACCCAGGCCTATGTCTGAGTTTTTAGTGATGTGATTAGGGTAGCCTCTGCATCACTGAAATTCTCAGCTTACACTTTTCAGTGTCAGTGTTTTCCTTCAGCAATCATTGGTCCTTTACACAAGTTTTGTGATGCACCAATAAGAGTTTAATTTATTTCGTGGAAAAAGGAGAAGCTACAAATTAAAATTTATTATTATTATTACCATTAATAAAATCTTTTACTAACCACCTACTTTGATCTCTATGATAACCTCATTATATTAAGGCAGAGTTTCTTACCCTTGGCACTAATGATATTTTGGACTGGACAGTTCTTTGTGGGGGGCTCCCTGTGCATTGAGAATATTTAGTAGCCTCTACCTACTAGATGCCATTAGCAATCACCTCCCCCAAATTGTGACACCAAAAATGTCTCCAGATATTGCTGCATGTACTCTGGGAGGTGGAAATCACCCCTGGTTGAGAACCACTGTGTTAAAGGGAGGACAGTTATTGTGATCCCATTTTATAGATGAAGAAAATGAAAATCAGAGATGTTAAGGGAACATGTCAGGTCTTATACATCAATTTATTTTTTAAGTTTTTGTGTGGAATGTAAGTCAGATATCAATAGGAAATTCTTGGGGTGAAAATTTGCCTTTCTGGGGCAAAGGCAAAATTGGCAGCCAAAATGCAAGAAGAAAAGGTACTACTTGTATTTTGAAATTCATTTCGAGGCCCTAGAAACTGAAGTGAGAATCTTGGTTTTTGACAACTGAATGATTGTGGAATATTATCCTAACAGTTTTATGTTGTAAGAAATTGAGTGTTAGGATTATCAAGGACAGCCCTACAATTTGCTTAGCAGGGAAAATAGCAGTAGTGACTTTCCATCTGGCTTTAACTTAATGACTAAATTATTTTAATTTTTTCCTACATTTGAAATGTTTGGTTTCTTCAAGATAAGAACACCTTAATTTCCCTCATTGCATCTGTCTGCTCATTGATGTGCATGTTTTCCTCTTTGTCAGCACTTGACTACCATATAAAGTTTAGATAAATAGTCATCAGCTTACCTCACAGTTGTTTTGTTAGGGGGTTTGGATGGAAGAGTTATAGCAGATACTCCCAATGAAAAGAGGCTGCACTCTCTGTGGTTCATTGAACCCATATGGATCAGAACAGCTGGAAGGATGGATTTGCTACCTGAGGCCAGCAATTGTGTCGCCAACCATGACTCCCACTTGCTGACCCTTGTATAATGCATTGCAGTTGAGGGAATGTTGATCACTCCTTTCCATTTTGTGATGGATGCTGTTGTTTAAAACTGATGGTCTTATAAACCATTGGTGAGTTTCCATGTCTCACAGATGCGAGTGAGGCAGATAGTCAATAAATAATGCCGTGTTCTGAAAGAACATGCACTGTTCTCCACTGTGTGGGCTACACCACCCTGCCAACAAGCTGCTGTGGAGGTAGCTTAGACCTGAAATGGAAAGGCTTCTTGAAAAAATGGTTTCTTGCTTGTATCATTATTAGCAAATATGCTTTTTTCCAGGCCTGTGGTTTAAAATTGCTTTATATGAGATAGTTGACTCCTACGTCAGCTCCTAAAAGCACCTGTGTTACCTAGAATGTTAATCCATTGTGAGCAGAGCTGTAGCAAAGCTTGAGAAGACAAAGCTTTACTAATTTAGATATACCCATTCAGGCTGGAATGATGGGTGCTAATTCATACAAGGTGATTCTCTTGAATTGTGTCAGGTCAGGTGAACCATCCATAGAGTTTGGAAAGACTGTCATAGTTGACACCATTAAACGTTTACATCATCCACATAACACCTGGCACTGAGTCCATTGCTCCCAAGCAACCTTTCAGTTAGCATTTGGCTTTCCATATAATTCTGTCTCAAAGTGGAGTATAGGGCAGAAAACCAATGGGAGCAGCCTAATCATGTCTTAGTCAATATACATGACAGGTATATTTTTCATTATGCAAAGTAATAAATTGGCATCAAATTGAAAAATGAATAAAATCAGTTAAGGAGTCTTCACATTTGTAAAAAAGTTGAATGTAGTCCTTGGACTCTAGCTACGTTCATTTCAACAGGAAGAAGTGAAATGAAGCACCAGAATAGTCTTAGCACCTCAGCAAGTATTGTTGAACATAGTTCTCCAGTTGTTGTGTAGAGTCTTCTTTTTCCAAGCAGGTAATGTTTCCTCTGACGAGGAGCCATTTTTTTCTACATTTTTTTCCTACAAAATATACTATAGTACATAGTACAATGCTGGGACATGCTAAAAATTTGCTTAAAAATTATCACTTAAAAAAAAAATTATCACTTAAAAATTATCACTTGTTTTCTGGCTCCTCTAATACATTGAATGAATTAATTAAAGAGGTATTTGTAAAGATGGAGAATAGTCTATTACAATTACAGTGGTGTTCTATGAAATGATGATTTGGTTGACTTACAGTATTTATACACAGTGGGGCCACCTGTGCTAACTTCCCATTACCATGTAATCCATGATGTCTTTTTCTAAAGGAGCATTTGTTATGAATTCCAGTATATGTGTGTGACTTAAAAGGCAATAGTATAGGCTGCTGCTGTACTGAATTTATATAAAAGAAGGAAAATTCCAAATGTATCAGGAGAGAGGATGTTTGAATATACTGGTAATACATTTATGATCCTAACTCCTGTTGTGATATTTGGTTACTGCACGACTACTAAACACCAAGCCCTGGGACAGTGAAGAGTTCCACAAAAAGGAGTTTTTGGAATCATTCTGTCCCAGGTGCCAGTATGGATCTTATGTAGCTTTAAAATCCTGGGACAGAGGAGGCTGATTCAAATAGGAAATGCTCAAGTAAAAAAAATACTGTTGGTTAAAATCTATATTTATCCCCAGTTTTACTGGTTATTAATATATGTTAATAATTTAATATTGGAATCAGGTTACTTTGAATCTTGTGATGCTTATGTCTTTCCTTGGCTTTGAAATACTATCTTAGTCTTTCTGGTAATCTTAGCTCATTTGTGTGTCCTGCACTTAAAATTTTCATTGTACTACTCAGATAATAACTCACTGTATCAGTCAGTCTCTTATAGCTGCTCTAACAAAATAACCCAAACTTGGTGTCTTAAAACAACGGAAACTTGTTGTCTCACAGTTCTAGAGGCCAAAAGTCTGAAATCAGTATCAATGGACTGAAATCAAGGTATCAGCTTGGCATTGCTCCCTCCAGAAGCTCCAGGGAAGCATCTATTCATTGCCTCTTAAGCATCTCGTGGATGTTGTTTTCCTTGGCTTGTGGCCGTGGTTTTGTCAACCCATTCTTTCCCTTCAGAGCCCCATTGCCTCCTCTTCTGTCAAATTTCCCTCTGCCTTCTCTTTTAAGGATACATGTGATTGCATTTAGGTCCCACCTGTATAATCTAGGATAGTTTCTTCATCTCAAGATCTTTAATTTAATCATATCAATGAAGTCTTTTTTTGCCATATAAGGAAATACTTATAGATTCCAGGATTAGGATATGGATATTTTTAGGAGGCATTTTTTCTGTCTAGTTGAATTGTTTATCAATTGGTATAGAAATTTAGTTCAAAATTCTTTTTTCTCTGACTTTTCTTTTAAGGATAGAGACTTTTTCCCCATTGTTTTCTCGCATTATGTGTTTCATATTAGAAGTCCAATGTCAGTTTAATTACCATTCTTTAGTAAGTAATCTTCTTGCATCCCCTGCCCCCGAAATACTAGAAGCTTTATAGGTTTTCCTTTTATTCTCAAGTGTCACAAATTTCCCCAATATTTGTCTATATGTTATGGGTACACCCACCTCCAGCATTTATATAAAACTTTTAGCATGTGTTCTCTATCTAATCACTTAAATCTTCCTTCATTTCAGGAAAATTTTCTCTCTAGTATTTATTTAATTCTCTCCATCTTCTCTCATATCTCCTTTTATTTTATTTTTTAAAAGATTTTATTTATTTATTCATGACAGGCACACACATACACACACACACACAGAGGCAGAGACACAGGCAGAGGGAGAAGCAGGCTCCATGCAGGGAGCCGAATGTGGGACTGGATTCCGGGTCTCCAGGACCACACCCTAGGCTGAAGGTGGCGCTAAACTGCTGGGCCACCGGGGCTGCCCTCATATCTCCTTTTACAATTCTTATTAGATAGATTTTGGATCTCAGACTATCATCCATGGTTCTTAATTTTCCTTTAAACTCTTTATCCTTTTGTTATTTTTGCACTGTATTTTGCAAAAATTCATCAGCTTAATCTTCTAGCTTTACATGTTGAACTTTAGTCCTGTCACTTCTGATATTCAGCTCTTCTGTTTGAATTACTTTTTATTTTGGCTCTCCTAATTTTTAATTTCTAGGAACTCTGGATACTTCTTTTTAATAGTAGCCTGTAATAGTTTTATGGCTCTGATGTTTCAATCTCTCTGAGGGTTTTAACTGTGCTTTTAAAAATTATTTTCTTTTTCCTGCATCAATCTGTTTCCTTTCATTGAAGTATTGTAGCAAGGTAAGTTGGATTTATTCTGCACTATCATAAAGCCATATGATAAGAACCTCTCTGTGACTCCCACACTTAACTACACTAAGCTCTGCCCTTGGGAGAGACATGGTAAGCCTCAGGTGAATGTAGTTGTCCAAATGCTCCAAAATATAATGACTCTAAGATTACTCACAAAAAGAATGCATTGAAATGGACAATTTTCAACTTTTTGAGAGCTAATTTCTCCTCTAGACTATAAGCCTTTCAAAAGCCAGTAATCACATTTTATCTAGTGCTGTATTTGTGGCACTTAGCACAATTCTAGCCCATAATTATTTCTTAATCAAATTTATTAAAGAATGAATAAATATATGTTAGTCCAAGTTTGGCACAGATTATCACTTTATTTATATTGCAGGCAGACTCTAAAGAAAACAGTCTTTTGGGAAGAACATTTTATTCCATACTTCATACTTCATTGCCTCATACACAGTTGGACTGAAGTAATAATATAACTAGAGGGCATATCTTATAGAGGGTTTTCTGGACACTTGAGAATGGCCAGTCAGTAAAGAGCACTTTCTCTTCCAATCCATTCTCTTTGAGATAAGAGGGAGGACAGGCTGCTTTAATGCCCATCACGTTTCCATGCCTATGTTGGAGCTGTTCCTTCTTCCACAAGGACCCCTTCACCTTAACCTCTTTCCACCTACTCCCCACTCCTTTCAACTTTCCATGACTACTTCAGACCACATTGATCTCTCCATTCTGAGCTGCAATGGGGCTTTTTATGTGTATCACACTATTTAGTACTTCAGTTTGTTGAACAAATATTTATTTTCTCTGTACTTGGCTCTGAGCTATGTTGCAAAGGTGATGCAAAGATTAAAAAAAACAAAAACAAAAACCTCAAAGTCCTGCTTTTAAGAAACCTTTAGCCTGCTGGGGAATTGAGTATATGATAAATAGCTGTCATAACACTCTTCAGGACAAGTAACATGTGACTAATGAAATCATGTACATGGGGAGTTCAGGGTGTGGAGAAACAATATCTGCCTACCTTGGAATATCTGCCTACCTTTCCAAGGTATGTGGCTTTGGCAATGGCCTTGGAAGTTGGATAGAATTTTGTCAGAAGATAATGGAGGGCCAAGGAGGAAAAAAGAAGATAGAAAGAAGCAGTCATGTATAAAGTGCTCAATTTAAGCCACAAAAGGCAAAGCATGGAAGACAAAAATAGAAACAACGAACAAAGGTAACAAATAGAAAACAGTAACAAATATGGTAGCTATTTCCAACTATATCAATAATCACTTTGAATATCAATGGTCTAAATGTACCAATTAAAAGACAGAGATTGCCAGAATGATCAAAAAACAAAACCCAACTATCTGTTATCTATTTAAAAAATCCACCATATATTAGACATTTATAGATTAAAGGGATGGAAAAAGATGTACCATGCTAACACTATTCCAAGGAAATCAGGAGTAGTTACATTAATTTCAGAAAGAGTAGACTTCAAAGGGGGCATTACAAACTGTCACTTCTCCAAGAAGACATAACAATTTTTAAATGTGCATTTATCTAACAACAGAACAACAATGTATGTGAGCAAAGACTGACAGAACTGCAAGGAAAAATAGATGAATCCACTATTGTAGCTGATACTTTAATACTCTTCTATCATAAATGGACAGATTCAACGGGCAGAAAATAATTAACTCAACAACATCATCAATCAACTGCATGTAATTGACAACTGTAGACTACTTCATCCACCAACAGCAGAATATATAGTCTTTTCAAGCTCACATGGAATATTCACTAAGGTAGACCACACTCTGAGCCATAAAACACAGTTTAAACATTTTAAAAGAATATAAATCATACAGTGTTTGCAGAATTAAACTACATATCAATAACAAAAATAATTGGAAAAATCCAAAATACATAGAGACTAAACAACATATTTCTAATTAACACATAGATCAAAGAAGATCAAATTATCTTGAGATAATTTTTTTTCTTAAGTAAGCTCCATGTTTTGAGTTCACAACCCTGAGATCAGGAGTCAGATGCTTAACCAACTGAGCCACTTATGCTTGAAATAAAAGGTAAAATATCTTGAGATAGTTTAAAAAATATTTTGGACTAAATTAAAATATAAAAAACTTGTTAAAATTTGTGGGATACAGTGAAGCAATGATTAGAAGAAAATTTATAGCATTGAATGCATATATTAAAAAAGAAGACAGATCCAAACACCTAGGCTTCCACCTTAGAAAACTAGAAAAAGAGAGTCAATCTCATTCCTCTATACCAGCAATGAACAAGTGGAATTTGAAATTAAAAGTACTCTACTATTTATGTTTGCATCCCAAATACATATATTTAGATATAAATCTAACAAAATATAAATAAGATCTAGATGAAGACAATTACAAAAATCTGATGAATGAAATCAAAGATGAACTCTATAAATGGAGAGATATTACATGTTCTTGGTTGGAAAGATTCAACAATGTCAAGATGCCAGTTCTTCCCAGCTTAATTTACAAATTCAATGTAATCCCAATCAAAATACCAGCAAGTTATTTTTATGGATATTGACAAACTGTTTCTAAAGTTTATGTGGAGAGGCAAAAGACTCAGAATAAGCAACACAATATTTAAGGAGAAGAGCATTTAGAGGACTGGCATACCCTACTTCAAGGCTTACTATAAAGCTACTCTAATTAAGGCATTGTGGTGCTGTTGAAAGAATAGACAAATAGACAAATGGAATGGAAGAGAGAGCACACCCACAGACACATGAATGTGGTCAACTGATACTTGATGAAGGAGCAAAGACAATACAATGGAGAAAAGATAATTTTTTCAACAAATGGTGCTGGAATAACTAGACTTCCACATGCAAAAAATAAAATATCTAGACACAGACTTCCCACTATCCACAAAAATTAAGTCAAAATGGATCACAGAGCCAAATGAAAAATGCAAAAAATTTAAACTCCTAGAAGATACCATGAGAAACAACCTAGATGACTTTTGAATTTGGTGATGATTTTTTCGATACAACACCAAGGACATGATCCATGAAAGAAAGAATTGCTCTGTGAAAAACAATTTCAAGAGAATAAAAATATAAGCCACAGACTTGGAGAAAATATTTTCAAAAGACTGGTCTGTTAAAGAACTGTTACTCAAGATATACAGAGAACTCCTAACACTGAACAATAAGAAAACAAACAACCAAGTGAAAATGGACCAAGACCTTATAAGCTCTCATCAAAGAAGATACCTATTTATTAGAATAGCCAAAACCCAGAACACTGACAGCATCAATTGAAGGTGAGGATGCAGAACAACAGGAACTCTCATTCATTGCTGGTGGGAATGCAAAATGGTATAGCCAGTGCAGAAGACAGTTTGACATTCTTTTTTTTTTTCTCTTTTTTAAAAAGAGTTTATTTATTTATTCATGAGAGAGAGAGAGAGAGAGAGAGAGAGAGAGAGAGAGAGGCAGAGAGAGAAACAGGCTCCATGCAGGAAGCCCGACGCGGGACTCAATCCTGGGTCTCCAGGGTCACACCCTGGATTGAAGATGGTGCTAAACCACTGAGCCACTGGGGCTGCCCTGACATTCTTTTTTTTTTTTTTTTTTTTTAAACTAAACATACCTTTACCATACAATCTAGTAATTATACTCCTTGGTATTTACACAAAGGAATTGAAAACATGTCCACACAAAAACCTGCACACAGATGTTTATAACTACTTTATTCATAATTGTCAAAAATTAGAAGCAAAGATGTCCTTCAGTAGGTGAATAGATAAACTGTAATACATCCAGAATAGTACAAGAATACTTTGATCCAATTACCCCCTTTCAACTGACGTAATATTGTTCTCAGAAGTATGGATGCTTCTTAAAATGCATTAGAAATTATTATTTTTATACAGATAAATGATTATACAGTTTATCAATTTCTTTCATCATTTTTCCTTCTTACATGTCAGACTTTCCTTCTGACATTATTTACCTTCTTTCTAAAGAGAATATTTCAGAACTTCCTATTAGCAAAAGTTTGTTGATGATAAGCTCTCTCCATTTCTCTTTTTGTTTAAAATCAGAAAATATGCTCAGTTCTCATTCTTATAATAGTTTTAAAACTTAGAAATATAGCTTTGCTGGGTGCATGGTTACAGACTGACATTTATTTTTTGCTCAGTTCTTTGAAGAGATAATAATTCACCATCTCCTGGCTTCCATTGTTGCTCTTTATCTAATTGTTATTCTGTGGAGATGCTCTGTCCTTTCTCTGTTGCTGCTTATAAGATTTATTTTTTGTCTTCAGTACTTGGTAGTTTCACCACAATGTGTCCAGGATTTATTTAATATTATTCATTGTTTGGTAATAGCTATGCTTCTTGTACCTATAGATTTATATCTTTCATCCATTCTGTGAAATTCTCAGCCATTTTCTCTATTGTGTTTTTTCCATTCTAATTTTTCCTTTTGCAACATTTTTTAGACATGTATCAGACTTCTTCTTTTCATTTTTCATTTCTCTTTAATTCTATTAATACTGTATATCTCTTTGTCCCTATTTGCATTCTGAGTAATTCCCACTGTTCTGTATTCTAGTACACTAATCCTCTGTTAATCTATGTTCAATACACTGTTTAATCCTGGATCCATTTTTTCTCTAGATGTTTATTTTTAAAATCAGCTTTATTAAGGATTAATTTGCATAAAAATAAGTATACAGCTTTGTTTTGACAAATATATTCACCTGCACAATCATAACAAAAATAAGAATATTAAGCATTTTCAGAACGACAAAAATTCCCTTTCTCATTTGTTCTGTTTTCTTCCTCCTTCAATCTTGACACCTGGCAACTGCTGGTCTGTTTTCTATATAGTTTAGCTTTTCTATTTTACATAAATAGAATCATATAGTATGTATAGTATATTTTCTTTCAGCAAAATGCTTTGAGACTCATGCATGTTGTTGTATGTAACAGTAGTTGTATTTTATTTCTGAGTAGTAGTCCATTCAATATATATACCACAAATTGGTAGTCCATTTTCCTACTGATGGACATTTGGGATGCTTACAAATTTTTGGCTTTAATGAATGAATCAATTACAAATATTTGTGTACAAATCTTTGTGTGGACATATGTTTTTATTTCCTTTGGGTAAATACCTAGAAGTAGGATTGTGGGATTATATGATAAATGCATGTTTAACTTCAAAAGAAAATGCCAAACACTTTTCTGATGTAGCTGTACATGTTAATTTCCATTAGCAATGTATAAGAATTCTAGTTGTACTATGTCCTTACCAACACTTTAGTGTAGTTAGTCTCTTTCATTTGTAACAACCATATGGGGAATCCCTGGGTGGCGCAGCGGTTTGGCGCCTGCCTTTGGCCCAGGGCGCGATCCTGGAGACCTGGGATCGAATCCCACGTCGGGCTCCCGGTGCATGGAGCCTGCTTCTCCCTCTGCCTGTGTCTCTGACTCTCTCTCTCTGTGCCTATCATAAATAAATAAATAGAAAAAAAATGTAACAACCATATGGTATATCTTGTTGTTTTAATTTGTATTTCCCTAATGAATAATAATCTTGATCATATTTACATGGGTTTAATAACTTTACATATCTTCTTTGGTGAAATGTCTTTTCAAATCTTTTGACCATTTTTAAAATTGGGTTATTTATATTTTTATTGTTAAATTGTAGGGAGCGCTCTATATATTCTGGAGTGAATTTCTTTCTTTTTTTAAAACATTTTGTGTAGCCATCTATTAGTTGTTTTTTCAAGATTTTATTTATTCATGAGAAACACACAGGAAGAGATAGAGACATAGGCAGAGGGAGAGGCAGTCTCCTTGCCCTGAGCCAGATATGGGACTTGATCCCGGAACTCGATCTCAGGACTCCAGGGATCATGACCTGAGCCAACGGCAGATGCTCAACCACTGAGCCACCAAGGCATCCCTGGAGTGAATTTCTTTACTAGATGTGTATAGCATATGGTTTGAGATTAGGATTCAGGTTCAGAATCTTATTTTTCACGTAGATATCCAGTTGTTCCAGCTCTGTTTTTTGATGAGACTGTCTTTTCCACATTGATATCTTCGTTGAAAATCAGCTTATCTTATATATCTAGGTTTATCTATAAACTCTCTTCAGCTATATAACCATCTTTGTGGAAGTGCCATACTATTTTGTTCTTTATTTCTTTAACTAGATAGAAATTTTTAAAGCTTTAAATTCTAGTTAACATAAATGGTAAAATTGGTTTCAGGTGTAGAATTTAGTGATTCATCACTTACGTATAACACCCAGTGCTCATCACAAATGCCCATCTTAATTCCCATCACAGATCTAGCCCATTTCCCACCCTCTTCCCCACACTATTTTGATTAATGTATTTTTCTAATAAGTTTTGAAATCAAGTAGTGTAAATCTTTAACTTTCACCTTTTTTTTCTTCAAAATTGTTTTGGCTATTTTAGGTCCTTTGAATTTCCATAGAAATTTTAGAATAAGTTGTCAGTCTATACAAAATTGCCTGCTCAGATTTAGTTTGAAATTGCATTAATTCCATAGGTCAACTTGGGGATAATGAATATCTTATCAATAGTGGGCCTTCCTATTCATGAACATAATATGTCTCTCCTTTTCTTTAGGGCTTCTTTAATTTCTATTAGAAATATTTTATAGTTTTCAACAAACAAGTCTTGTATGTATTTTGCTAAATTTATCTTTGTGTGTTTTTTTAAAGATTTTATTTATTTATTCATTCATGAGAGATACAGAGAGAGGGAGAGAGAGGCAGAGACACAGGCAGAGGAAGAAGCAGGCTCCATGCAGGAAGCCTGACGTGGGACTTGATCCCAGGTCTCCAGGGTCAGGCCCTTGGCTAAAGGCGGCGCTAAACCACTGAGCCACCCAAGCTGCCCTCTTTTGTGTTTAATGGATTTTTTTCATGCCAAAGTAAATGGCATATTTAAAATTTTTTCAATTTCCAATTGTTTACAGCTAGGGTAAGGAAGTAGCCATTTTTCCCATATTGACCTTTTACCCTATGAACTTGAAAAACTCAGCTGTTTTAATAACTATTTTTAGTTCTAGTATTATGTGACTAATGCCGCATAACAAATTAGATCCAGACTTAAATGGCTTAACAAAATGATATCCATTATCTTACAGTTTTTGTAGGCCAAGAGTCTGGATGTGGTTTGACTAGACTCCTCCAGCTCAAAGACTCTCACAAGGCTCAAATGAAAGTGTTAGCCATGGCCATCATCATCTCAATGATTGAACAGAGGAGAATCTGCTAGTACAATATTGAACAGAGTGGTGAGAATACACATTCTTGAATTCTCTCTGATTTTAAGTTTAAGTATGATGTTAGTAGTAGGATTTTTGGTAGATCCCCTTATCAGTTTGAGGTTTGTTTAAATATGTTGGGAAGGTAAATATTAAGAGTAAAATTTTTATTTTTATCTTTTTAAAGATTTTATGTATTTATTTTAGAGAGAGAGAAAGCAAGCGGGAAGGGAGATGGAGAGGCAGAAGCAGACTCCCTGCCGAGTGCAGAGCCTGACACCGGGCTCTATCCCAGGACCCTGAGGTCATGAAGCCAAAATCAGATACTTAACTGACTGAGCCACCCAGTAAAATTTACTAACTGCCCCCCCCAGTAAAATTTTTAAAAGACATCTTTTTATACAAAACTAAAATAAAGGCTCACTACTCTTTTCTAAAACCTATGAGGTCCATTGTATTTAGGAATTGAGAATTTTCCATTTTAAATGATAATTTATTGTATATATTTATTACCTTAAAAATCCTTGAAGAATGGGCAATGCCTTATAATCAAGGGCATAATTATGTCTACAGCAAAACATGAATCGTTTACTCTGTGATAAATAGAATCTTTCAGAGTATCTTAGCAGTTCAAGTCAGGTTTTCCCATTAACTAAGCTCTAATCGGATAAAGTTTTGCTACTAAAGTATTACAAAACTGTTCAAAGCTTTTTAAAAATTTTTTTAGAATTGTAGATAAGAGATTGAGGGCCTGTAATAGACAATAATAAGAAAACAGATGGGGGGGACATTTGAATAGAAGTCAAAGCATTCTAAAAGCTTTGCCTGAGAGGAATACTTCGGTACAAAAATCACTCTAAAGCACCTAATATGAGAGGAAGAGTTTACATTTGATATGATCATTCTGTATAATCTTCAAATCTGATGTGATATCAGATACAGATGTTATCTGTAATGATACTTTTTGTTTTGTTTTGCATTTCTTTTATCATTAATGAGATTGAGCATACTTATTTAATAGCCATTTCCTCTTTCATTATTTGTTTTGTCTAAATGTTTTGTTTTCCAATTCTAATATAGAGGTACTTATCATTTTTATTGATTTATAAAAGACTTTGTTATTGCTATTGATATTTTTATTTTGTCTTGTATTTTGCACAGATTTCCCCCAGTTTGTTGATTCCCTTGTGACTTTAGATAGAGCTGGCAACAAGGTTTGCCTCTACCATCCTAGCTGTGGGATTCTGGTGAAACAATTTAAGCCTTAGTTTCCAAACAATTTAAGCCTTAGTTTCCCCACATACTATAAGGGGACAGTATCTGCATGATGGTTAGTTTTGTGTGTCAACTTGACTGGGCCATACAGTGCCCAGACATTTGGTCAAATATTATTCTGGGTGTGTCTGTGAGAGTATTTCTGGGTGAGATTAAATTTGAATGGACAGGCTGAGTAAAGCTGATTGCCTTCCCTGCTGTGGGTGGACCTCATCCAATTAATTGAAGACTTAAATAGAACAAAAAGTTTGAATAAGACCTCCCTGCCTTACTGTTGAGCTGGCATCTTGGTCTTTTCTGGCTCTCAGACCTGGGCTGAAATAGCAGCTCTTCTTGCATCTCTGTGGCCTTTGGACTGCAACTTCCATCATTGACTCTCCTGGTTCTCAGGCCTTCAGACCAGGACTGGTACTATACATCAGTTCTCCTGGGTCTTCAGCTTACATAATAACTTGTGCCAATTCCTTATCATAAATCCCTTTATTATACATACCTCTTAGTTTTTGTCACATAGTATTGAATAAAGGTTAGGTTAACTTTGTTTGCATTATTTTTTGCTATTTATAAATTTTACATAGTCAAATACATTACTCCTTTCCTTTATGACTTTATTAAAATTTTTAAAAATTTTCCTAGTATTTGTAAAATGCCTTTACTTTCTGTATTTAAAAAGTTAAACCATCTGGGAATCTATATTTATATGTGTCTATCTTGAGATCTAATATTTTCTCCCAAATGGAAAGCCAGTCCATGCTATTTATTGAATAATCCATTCTTTCAGTGTTCTCTAAAAGCACCATCGTCAAGAGTCTTTTAAAGGAGAAAACATTTTTCTGTTATCAAGATTATAAATTGTGTATCTGTATATCCACATACTCCAAATAAGCTGTTTCATGTTTCTTGTCCTGACAACCTAGAGGGAAAGAAAACAAAGAGAAGTATTTTTCTTGTTCACACACTTGCTTATGTAACACACAAGATGTTAAACCTGATTGGTGTCTTAAAAGCCACTCAGTAGTTGAACATAATACAGGCGAACAACAGGAGTGTAAAGATATTGATTTTGTGTCATATAAATGCAGGTGGAACATCAAAGCCTTAAATAATGCTCCCAGTGCACTTTTCAGTGTAATCAGGCAAAGCCAGAGAACACATCGTATTTAATGTGAGAACTCATTTCTCTGAGGTCAATGGTATGTGCTTAACCTTTAGGCTCTTGCAGGGCCCGCTGCCCCAGTGGTTTTTGGAGTGGAGGCCTGCATGATTGGGGATTTAGGGCCGTGATGACTTTGTCTCTCCATGCTCACTGCTCTCATCCAGAAATGGTGAGCAGATCCAAGGCAGTAGTTGCCCTCTGTGCTCTTCTGAGCTGCCCACTCCCATCTCTCATTTCAGACTTAACCTCTTGAGGTAGAAGAAACACCTGTCTTTGGAAAACAGGACTTCTCACTTCACTGTGAGAAAAAAAAATTGTAAAGACCTAAACAGCCTCCAAAAGGCAAACATAGAGTCTAGATAACTCAGAGCAAAACTACTTTTATTTTTATTTCTCATTTTGCATAAGACAGGAGCTAAACCGCTGCGCCACCCAGGGATCCCGAGAAATGTGTTCTATTTAAAACCTGGAAAGTCATATTTGACTCTGCAATCCATTTTTTAAAAACCTGTCATATCTATTCTCCTATTTGGTAAATGCTACCTTAAAATTGTGTATAAAATAAAACTTTCCCTGTTGAATGCTGTTTACTATTAATTTTTTCTAAAGATTTTATTTTTAAGTAATCTCTATCCCCAATGTGGTGCTTGAATACAATACCCCTGAGAACAAGGGTCCCACTCTACTCACTGAGCCAGCCAGGCACCCCTTCCATTGATTTCTAAAAGCCCGCAGGTGGCTTCTTATGGGAGGAAAACATCAACCATAAGACATAATCGAAATATCAGGGAGGAATTCCTACCTTCATGTCAAAGGTTGATATTCCACTATGTCAATGTGCAGTTAATGCTGCCCTGTGTCTCTTTAAAAGAAGTTGGTCAAGCAGAAGAAATGTTAACTATGGAGTAGACTGGAACCTAACTAAGGCATAGAGTAGCTCTTCCTTTCTCGAAGGAGCAGACCGAGGCCTAGAAAGGCTGAGGAGCTGGACAAAAACACACAAACGGACTTGTGTTGGTGTCTGGACCCTGGCTCAGTTTTCCTGCATTTCACTCCAGCTTTGTCCTCCTCTTTATTATAGTATAATTCTTATACTGGAGTCTTCCACAGGTATGGGCCACACCACTCACAGCAGTGTTTCCCACAGGTGTCACTTTGAGAGGTTTTCCCTGAAAAGTGAGGAAGAACAAATGCCCCATCTCCTGAAGCCATAAGATCTGACAGACAGAGATGAAAACTTCCAACCTCCCCAGGTTAGCATTACCTGACAGACAGAGTGGCTCATTCCCAGGGAGGGAAGGCTTCCTGAGCCCAAATGGACCATATCTGATGAATGCAACTATTTCAGAAAAAAAAAAAAAAAAAGGCTTTTTAGCATCTAATGATATGATCATGTAATGTTTCTCCTTTAATTTGTTGATATCATGAATTATGTTGAAAAACTTCTTGATTCTGAATTATCTTTGCATTTCTGAAGCCAGCCTTACTTGGTCATAGACCAGAGTTATTTTGATAAACTGCTTGCTTCTCTTTGCTAATACTCAATTTAAAATTTTGCATTGAAATTTCTAAAGGCTATTGTTTCCTATTTTTTATACCATTTTTTATCAGGTCTTGGTATTAAGGTTGTGTCGGAATCATAAAATGAATTGAGTCACTTTCCAACTTTTTATTACGGTCTGTAATATTTTGAATTATAAAGGAATTATCTGTTTCTTAAAGGTGAGACAGAACTCAGCTGTGAAACTCTTTAGTTCTGGTTCTTTAAAAATGATAGATCTTCAATCATTTTTACAGTGTCTTCTGTGATAACTAGTCTGTTCAAGTTTTGTCCTTTTTTGTAGATCAATTTCTTTTACAAACTTTTTAAAAACAGTTTTATTGAGGTATAATTTACATGTCACAAAATTCAATTACTTTTAGTAATGTGCCATTTTATAAGTGACAATTCTATGACATTTAGTAATATAGATCAATTTTAGTCATTCATATTTTTCTGGAAAGTATCCATTTCCTCCTGGTTTTTAACTACTTGCATTGAATTGCTCATAATATTTTCTTATAATTATATACTTCTGGAAATGTTGGCTTTTTAGATGAACATGCCAGCATGAGAAAAAAGCGAAGGACATGGGGATGATGCCAGAGGCAGTAAATGAACCGGTGGGAGCACATTTATTGAAACAGGTAACCAGTATGTAAGTCGGGAACTACAAAGTGCTATCTTTTATGTCCCTGATTGGGAAGGGCTTTCTATCTGCTAGTTTAGCCTAGATGCTCAGAGTTCCCCAGATCGGGGCTAGGACTGAGAAGTTTCAGACCTGGTAGGCAGAACCACAACATCTGGCACTTTCCGTTTCTTTGTGGTTTTTCGTTGGCCACTTCCTTCAATTAAGAATTCTCATAATAACACCAATGTGTTTTACCACTTGTGTGGGGAAATTGCACTGTGGTTGTGACCATATGTCAAACAATTTTGAATCTCTAAGAATCCACCAATGTGAATCCTCCACATTAAAATTAAAGTTGTTTATAAAATGCTTAATACTACTAAGTTGTAGAACGATAATTTGGATATATTAGATAAAATGTAAGATAAGCCAAAGCAGGTGTGAATTTATGACCTATTTTATTTTTTTAAGACTCTATTTGTTCATGAGAGACACACACAGAGAGAGAGACAGAGACATAGGCAGAGGGAAAAGCTCCCTGTGGGGAGCCTGATGTGGGACTCAATCCCAGGATCATGATCCCAGGATCATGACCCAAGTCAAAGGCAGATGCTCAACTGCTGAGCCATCCAGGTGTCCTGTGATCTATTTTAAAAATCAGTTTTATTGAGGTACAACTTACATATAGAAGAATCTACTCTTTGAGTTTTCATACAGTTAGTTTAAAAAACTCACTCAGTGAGTTTTCATAAATGTCTTAGTCCTATTACCATCAAAATCAAGATACAGAATATTTCTGTCATCTCTAAACTTTACCCTGTACCCCTTTCTGGTCAATCCTCTCTCATAACTCACAGTCTCTGGAAATCACTGATCTGATTTCTGTACCTATAGTTTTGCCTTTTCAAGATGATTATATAAACAGAATCATACAGTATGAACTATTTTGTGTCTGGCACCTTTCAGTGAGAGTACTTCTGAGATTTGTTCATGTTGCATCTATCAGCACCTCTTCAGGGCTGAATACCATTCTCTTGTATTGATGTACCATAATTTATTTATCCGTTGACCTTTTTAAAAGATATTTGAGGCATTTCACTTTGTGGAAATTATGTATAAAGCTGCTATAAACATTAACATACGGTTTTTTGTGTGGGCATATGTTTGCATTTCTCTTAGGTAAATACCTGGGAATGGGATTGCTGAGTTGCTTGGTCATGGTTTCTTTATAAGAAACCTCCAGCTGATTTCCAAAGTGACTGTACCATTTTGCATTCCAAACAGTAATGTAATAGAGTTAGAGCTGCTCCATCTCAGCAACCCCTCATGTTTTCAGACTTGTTAATGCTCAGCCATTCTGGTATGCATGTAGTGGCACCTCATTGTGCTTTTAATATGTATTTTCTAATGACTTATGTGTTTATTTGCCATCATATTTTGGTGAGGTATCTGTCCACATTTTTGCCCATCTAAAAAGTTGATTCATTTATTTTATTATTATTGATTTACAAGAGTTCTGTATATATTCTGAATACAAATCCCTTATCAGGTATTTCTTTTGCAAATATTTTTCTTAGTCTGTAGCTTTCCATTTCATTTTCATAACTGTTTAGGAGAACAAATGTTTTTAATATTGATCATCTAATTTACTGATTTTTTTTCTTACGATTTGCACTTTTTGTGTCCTAAGAAATGTTTACCTAACCTAAGGTCATATACTTCTTCTAGAAGTTCTGTAGTTTTAGGTTTCACATGTATGTCTATGATTCATCTCAAGTTAATTTTTTAAAGATTTTATTTATTTATTTGAGAGGGAAAGAGAGAGCCAGAGAGAGATCGCAAGCAGGAGTAACAGCAGAGGGAGGAGAGAAGCAGGCTCCCTGCTTTGCTTGATCCCAGAACCCTTAGGCAGATGCTTAACCAACTGAGCCGCCCAGGTGACCCATCTCAAGTTAATTTTTATACATAGTAAGAAAAAAGATCAAGGTTCGCTTTTTGACACCTAATTGCATCTAATCATCCCAGCACCATTATTGAAAAGACTTTCTTTATTGCATTACCTTAGCACCTCTGTTGATTATCAATTGACCATATCTCTATGAGCTGATTTCTGGATTTTCCATTCATTTACATGTCTATCCTTATGTCAGTACTACACTGACTTGATTCTTGTAGCTTTGGAGTAAGTCTTGAGATCAATTAGTGAATGTCTTCCAATTTTATTTTTCTTTTCAAAATCATTTTGGCCATTCTAGATCTTCTGCTTTTCCATATAAATTTTGGTATCAGCTTGTTGATTTCTAGCAAAATACTTGTTGATGTTTTGACTGGGATTTTGATGATCATAAAGGTCAATTTGGGGAGAATTAAGATCTTAATCTTGCATTTTATGAACATAATACAACTTTTTCTTTATTTTGGCCTTTTTATCACCTCTCTCGTTGACATTTGGTACTTCCTGGCTTGCAGGTTGTACTTATTTTGTTAGATTTATCTCCACTTTTTTAAAAAGATTTATTTATTTATTCATTCATGAGAGACACACACAGAGAGAGAGAGAGAGAGAGGCAGAGACACAGGCAGAGGGAGAAGCAGGCTCCATGTAGGAGCCCGATGTGGGACTTGATTCTGGGTCTCCAGGATCAGACCCAGGGCTAAAGGCAGCGCTAAACCACTGAACCACCTGGGCTGCCCTATCTCCACTTTTTAATGCTACTGTGAATAGTACTGTTTTAAAATATTTCCGGTTGTTCATCATTAGTGTGGAGAAATACAATTGGTGTCCTAATATTTTCTCATCTTCTGTGACCTTATTAAGCTTACTTAACTATTAGTGTTTTAGTAACATCCCAATGCTTTTTTTAATGATTCATATCCTGGTGCCAAAATACAACAGTAATCTTAGGGGTGGCACAGACTATTTATTTTTTGTCTGATACCCATGGGTGCCTGATTAAAGAGTGATAGAGATTGTTGTAACCTTTACAATGACCATGAAATATTTACACACCCTTTCAGGCCTATTGCTCTGAGAGTATCCCCGTGTATAAAATAAAACATAATGTACATCTTCTGTACTGTATTAAAAATTGTTACTTCTCCCAAGCTGACTAATAGGTATTTACAGGAATTCCTGGGTTAGAAGTTAAGATACTGGTGATAGAAGATTGTATGTGTGTGCGCTAAGGTAGATGGGTATGGATTTTGATGCTGACTGTAAAGTTCCTGAAGTGGAGAGGGGGGTGGGCTTCTCTTGATACATAGCAGAAAGAGGTGATGAGGACAGAATTTGGAAACCCTCCAGGAAAGATTTAAGATCCAGTGGTATATGTCCTAATTATCAGTGTGAATCATAAGCCTTCAATTTTAGATTGGTGTCTCCTTTTCCTTCCCAGTAAAAATTCCACAATCAAATAGATTTGGGAAACACTTCAAACCATATCCTCCTTTTGGATTTTTACAGTGTCCCTTAGTGTATTAAAGGCTGTGAGAAAACCTAAAGTGAAGATACATGTTTACACAGCTTTATTTAATCCAGCATACCCCAAACTCATTTGACCATGGAACCCTTCTTTAATATAAGCCCTCCTAATAACCAGAAGCTCTTGAGCTTATGCTCTGCAAAATACTTTCAGGAACCTTGGGCCATGGATAGTTCTATGATCTCTTTCTTACCTTCAGTATGAAAACAGTACTCATATAAGGTTATTATGTAAGACTAGCTGATTGCTACAAAATAATCTGAGCAATAGAATGTGGGTAGAATTCTAGAATGGATAAAGGATTATCTTTTAGGCGTCTTTATTTTTTTGTTTCTATTTAGAAGTGATGAGCAAATATTCTCCCAACATATGCTACTGGGATAAGTCAAGGAAATGATTCTCCCACACACTTGAGTTGTTTCTTGGTCTTCCCTGATGTTCTCCTTTGCTTGTACTTCAAAATCTCTTTCTTGCCTTGCTCTGATTTGTTGCAAAACTGAGCCATCAAACTGCAAAAAAGGTTTTCTCCAAGAGGCAGTATGCCACCTGCTTATATGCTTTGTGTAGTGATCAGAGCGATGGGAGAAAAACCAAGTAGATACTCTTCATTTTTCAGAGAAAATCATTTTCTAATGATTGACAGCATGCAATTAAAGCAGCAATAAAATAAACAACAGTGCAGTTTTTAGTACGAAGCAGCCTGTGTTGTAATTGATCATATTTGACACAACAGCTGATGACAGGATTTGTGTTGATCCTTGATGTGAAGTTGTAGCTTTTAAGGAAAGTACAGCTGGAAACCTGCTCCAAATTGCCTTCCTTTGTAATTAAAAGTATAAATGTTTCAAGTCGAATACATCCTATTAGTAAGATTTTAGGAAACAAAAAGTTAATTTATTCACATTCGATATGGTCTGTAAATGCCACCATTATATGCCTTCCACTGGCCTTTGATTAGCTATGGATTAATAAAACTTTTATACCTCCTTTGTCAGCCTCATTTTGAACTCTGTTTTTGCATACTGTTACTATTAAATAAATGAATTAGTGTCCAGAAATGTGTCATGCATATTACCTAGCAGCAGGAAGCATAATACAGTGGTCAGCTCCCCAGGAGCGTTATAAATCCTAATGCGCTCGGTAACCTGCTCACGTGGACCTATTAAAAGCATGATGATTTAGTGGAGCAGTATTTGTGCTTAACAATGGAATTTTAGTTAATTCAAAACAATGTAAATCATCTCCAATTACAGTATTTGAATATTCACAGTTGCTTCACAAGTACATGTACTGTTGCTAAGCCAAAAAAAAATTTTTTTTAAAGCATTATACTGAGTTACTTGCCTGGAGTACCATTCAGACAGATTTTTGGTGGCTTATGTTAAAAGTAACCAACCCTAGAGAACAATGTTTATCTGGAGCAGCTTGCTAATTCTCAGACAAAGCAATTTAGGTGTCCAAAACACAGAAAGCAGGGAGGCGGGAGTAGAGCCCTCAGTGTTGTTGCACCTGGAGAGCTCAGGTGAGCCCCATAATTGTGCTAGTGAGGTGAGGTGGCTGCTTGCATTCCTAGAGACAGCTGAGGGCTTTTTTTGTTACTGCTGTTATCAAAGTCATCTCAGACCTGTGTCAGTAGCGTCTTGATATTGCAACTGCTGCAATGTCCCTGTGGGCATAGCACAGACCAGAGAGGATCCTCTGGTTGGAAATGGGCTCTTTTATGCTCAAGGTCTCAAGGGGCCTTTCCAGGAAATAATGATGAGTTGCTGTCCGGCTGGCAGTGACTGCTTCTAGCACTGTAGGTCCTTGGTGCCCTGTCGGGACCAGCTTGGACCTCCACATTAGAGACGGCCCACTAGTCTACCAGGCCCCAGTCTTTCCCACGAGGTGAAATCGAAGGCGAATTAATGAGGAACACGGCGAGCTTTACTGAAGGAATTATTTCATGTGTTGTGGATCTGGCCATTTAGGGACCAAGCACAACTGTCCTGGCCTTCCAAATAAAGTCGGGATGAAGCAAATACTTTTACTTGGTTAAAAAAAAACTTTGAGAGAATGCTGTCAGACACATTTGCCCGCAGTTTGCCGATGGGCAAAGTCCACTTTGTACGAAGTGCACACATCATGTGCAATGTCATCATCAGTTTTGGTCAGTGATAGAGTTAGTGGCTTTGTAATCAGCAAGCCTAGATTCAAAACTTGATGCTGTCTGTTTTTAGCTCGGTGTCCTTGAGTGAGTTCTCCCTCTCTGAACCTCAGTGTCTCCATCTATGAGGGAGGTATAGGTTTATGTGCAAGAACGTGTTGCTCTGTGGTAATGAAGTGTAGATTAATTGAAGTGATGTACATAAAACACTCACAGGGTAGTTACTGCTCTTTTTACTGCTGATTTTTAAGGCATGTGGTTGTGCCAAGTAAATGCAGTCTTAGCTAGAGGTTGAACATATAGTCTGAGCAAGTTGTTTTTGCTCTGATTTCATGTAATAGCCATAGTTCTCTGTTGGCTTTGTTTTATCTCTTCCTCTATGCATTTGTCTGCTCATCCAGCCATCCAAGCATCCATCCTCCACACATCCAATTAGCAATACATATGCATGGTCTGTATAAATACACACATACATACATACACACATACACAAACAAAACACTCCCAAACAGGAAGTCTGTCTCTCACCTCCTCAGTCCTCCCTCAGTTCCTGTTTCCAGAGCTGACTGTGGTTACTGTGGTTACTATGTCCTTCCAGAGGTATTCCATGTACATGCAAGCACATATGGCACACCCCATAAGTAGAAGAATACTGTCCACACTGTTCAGTATCTGAAAAGTTAGCAATATATCTTGTAAGCTTTCCACATTAGATTATACCATCTGATTCACTTTTCTTAATAGCTGCCATAGTATTATGTACTATGGGTCTATCTTAATTTATTTAACCAGTCCTCTATTAGTGGACACTTCAGTTGCTTTTAATCCTTTGCAGTCATATAAAGTGCTACAGAGAAACTCTTTCTTTGTGCATGGGTGAAAATGGCCACAGGGTATTTTTATAGCTGTAGGATGAATTCCCAGAGATGGATTATCTGGGTCAGATTTTTATAGAAATTGCCAAGATTGGGGCACCTGGGTAGCTCAGTGATTGAGCGTCTGCCTTTGGCTCAGGTTGTGATCCCGGGGTCATGGGATCGAGTTCTGCATCGGGCTCCCTGCAGGGAGCCTGCTTCTCCCTCTACCTATGTCTCTGCCTCTCTCTGTGTGTCTCTCATGAAGAAATAAATAAAATCTTAAAAAAAGACATTGTCAAGATTGCCCCGCCCCCAAAGGTACCAATCTACCTACCCTCCAGTAATAGAATACCAATCTTCCCACACATATGCCATTTGGTGTTGACTTTTAATAGAGACTCAGTAGAAAACTTCGTATAATATCCTGACCGAGTTAATCTGCCTTTTTCCAAATTACTCTTCTCAGAACCTACAGGTCTATACAATAAAGCATAGTAGCTAAATGTTAAAATTAAACAAATGAACAGAACCATACAGCTTTAGAAATTCACAGGCCTTTGAGATGGTTTAGTCCAGCAGAAGAAAACAAGGCTTTCGGTGCTTATGTGCCACATATTTAATGGCATTTGATGGCAGGTAGAATGGGGTCTGGTTCTATTGATCCTCTTTTTAGCACATCAGACTGTTCCCAGTGTGTGAATATCCTATGCAAGTTGGATCCGACTGTTCCCCCACATCAGTGACACTAACTGTGGTCACATTCAAAAGGCAGTTGTGATAAAATGAAATTAATATTAAATTCAGAGTCAACTGATCCAAGTTCAAATAGCCTGTCCCTTTTGGAATGTGTCTTTGGGCAACAAAGTGTTGCCTAACCTTTCAGAGTGTCAGAATTCTCATCTATAAAACACTGGCGGCAACATATAGTCCACGATACCTTCAAAGGGTGCTTTGCAAATGGTCTGGCAGTATAAATGTTCAGTGTTTTATTTTCTAATTGTTTGTTAGCACAAGTAATTGGCGGTGTTTTTGTACTTCTTCAATATTATTTCTAAGCCATTGTCTATAGGATTTGGTTTTTTTTTAATTCTAAAATATGTCCTTGTTTCATCAAATATAGATTAAGAAGCAAAGGCAAATGACAAGCCCTCCCTCTTTTATTAATGGCAGTGAGAGATATGGAAGAAATTATACCTTATTTTCAGTAATAGGAGGAACCTATTTCTAGGATACTCTTTTTTTTTAAGATTTTATTTATTTATTCATGAGAGACAGAGACAGAGAGAGGCAGAGACACAGGCAGAGGGAGGAGCAGGCTCCATGCAGGGAGCCCCATGTGGGACTCGATCCCGGGACCCCAGGATCACACCCCGGGCTGAAGGCGCCACTAAACTGCTGAGCCACCAGGGCTGCCCTAGGGTACTCATTTTGCTTGAGAATGACCAATAGCCAGTACCCCTCATCAGCATTTCAGGGAAGGAAAATCTAGTGAATTCCCCCTTGCCCCTTTATTGAGAGGTGGAGTGAGAAGGGAAGAATCTCAAGTGTTACCAGTTTTGACTTTGGCGGGGGAGATATTTGAATCAATTGCAGAGTTAACCACAATCTCACTAAGTATTTGTTCAGAACTCACATGTGGGCATGTTACATAGCTCTGGGCCTGGGAACGGGAAGGGACAGGTCAGCATAAGACACGAGGATTCTTCTGAGACCGCTACCAATCGTTAGCCATGTGATCACTCAATAAGTCATTTAACCTTTTAGCATTTCAGTGTCTCCACCAATAAAATAGTGAGAAGATGCTGCTGTCTTAATAACTTATGCATATTCAAGGTACTACGGATCAAGCAGAGTGATACTTATTTACCAGTCACTTGCTCTAAGTTAGGCATAGGCCATCTTTTCTCTTTGAGGCCGGTACTGTTAGTATCATTATCCCCGAAATATCCCCTTCTTTATTGGTAAAAGAACTGGGAACTTCGGAGGTGTTGTACTTTGCTTGTCCTCATGTGTGAGAGCTGGGGCTCAGACCCTAAGTCTCTTTTACTTCAAGGACCACTATACTGCCCTCTTTGGTGGCCACTTTGTGGGGTAGATATAGCATCATCCCCATTTTGTAATCAGTGGAGCTCAGAAAGATGGTGAGTCAGCATTACAGATTGGCTCACAGGCTTTGGAAAGGATCGAATGAAAGAACATCTGGGAAGATGTTATGTAGACTCAACCCCTTTACAGATGTGAACTTATTAATTGGGCTGTCACAGATGAGTCATGCTGATGGGTAGAAACCCACACACTGTAAGTGAGATCAGTTGGATAAGAAGGAGGGGCATTTGCTAGTCATTTGCTTTGCTTGAACAATGCCTAGCAATAATTTTTGTTGTGTTTTTATATAAATTTACTGGATTTTGTGACATGGTATAAACATGGCCATAAATCTTTACTATAAACATTGTAAAGTACTATTTTGCATTTCAGATAGCAAGTGACTATGCAGAAACTAATATATTTATATATATTATTTACACATACACATTAATATACATATACATGTATCTGTATACATATACATATGTCAGTGTACATGTATGTGTAAACAGACATACGCAAAACCTCCATGGTGTTTTCTTTCTAAAACCTTCTTATAATTCCTCGGGAAGAAAGAATAAGAATGTGTGCTAGTGCTTAAAAACAAAGTAGTGGGAAGTTATTAATGCAGCAATTTACTACTACAAAATCAATCAATCAATCAATCAGGCAATCTCAAGCTGCCATTTCTTTATGAAACAACTCATTCATTCAACAAATATGCTGCTAAATGTAATAGTTCCAGATTCTAATTAGTGTTTCTAATAATTCTGTGTTTTATTTTCGAGTCAGAACATAAACTAGATAAATGCACAGCACCTCAAGGCAATATCATACAATTAATAATTTTTTTTCAAATGAAACACATGGAAATTTAAAAAATGAACCTAAAAGCCATTCATTATCTGACCATCTACTGATAACTGTTGTTAATGTTGGTGCATTTTTTCCAGTTTTCTTCTGTCTCTATATTGTGAGCATCTCAATACTAGAAACTTGGTGGAGATCCAAGGAGAATAAATTGTGCATCGAATGCCACTCAGGGGAAAATAAAGGAGATAGTGGTTAATTATTCACATTTAAAGGATTCACATTATAAGTGAGAGTACTGGAAATCGTTGACTGAGCCTTGCTGTAGTCATCAAACAATATGAAGTCAAAACATTTTTTAATAAATTTATTTTTTATTGGTGTTCAATTTGCCAACATACAGAATAATACCCAGTGCTCATCCCATCAAGTGCCCCCCTCAGTGCCCGTCACCCATTCACCCCCACCCCTCGCCCTCCTCCCCTTCCACCACCCCTAGTTTAGCGTTTCCCAGAGTTAGGAGTCTTTATGTTCTGTCTCCCTTTCTGATATTTCCCACACATTTCTTCTGCCTTCCCTTATATTCCCTTTCACTATTATTTATATTCCCCAAATGAATGAGAACATAAGTCAGTCGGAGAAGTCAAACCATTTTTAAAAATCTACATGCAGTTATTTCCATTCTTGGTTGTTAGAAACCTAGTACATTTCAGAATTCTCATAAAAGCCGATAAATAATTATAATAAGCGTGAAACTGCCGCGAGAATCCTGGTGGGTGAATTTGCTCACTTTCCTTTCCTTGGTATTTAACTGTAGTCTCAACCCAACTTCATGAGACATCCCAACTTGTCATTTTGCACTTAGTATATCCAAACTGAGCCCTGGCTAATCCTTAACCTGCTAATCCCCTTGTCTCCCCATCTCAGTTACTGACACCTCCAACCTCCTACTACTTGACCCAGAAATCTAAGGAGTCATCCTTACATTCTTCCTCTTCTTCATTTCCATATCCAGTCAGTCTTGTCATTTCTGTACTTCACCGTGTCCCAAACATGTCCACTGTATCTCCTTGGCCTCAGTTCAAGTCCTAGCCATGGGCATGTTTTGAACTATGGAGACCGTTCACTCACTGACCTCCCCACTTCCTCTCCAGCTAGCTTTCAAGATAAGCAGCCGGTCAAGGGCATTGCACTTCTCCGCTCACACTTCCTCAGTGGCTTCTCACTACTTTTAGGGCAAACTCAAGGTCTTTAGCAGTCCCCAAGGCCACCCACTCACTTCCCTGGTTTTATGTTTTGCACTCTTTCACTTACTATGTTCCAGCCACACTGGTCCTCTTTGAATTCACCGAGTTTGGCAATTCCTTCCCCCATCAGGATCTCTGCATATGTTCTCCTTGAGACTTAATCCCCTTCCCTGTGGCCTAGTCACTCCTGTTCATGTTTTAGATCTCTTTGTAAATGTCCCTTCTGCAGTGACCTACCCTGAACCCCATGCAAAAATGTCTCTTTTCATCCTTTCTTATAAAATCTTGTAATTGCCTTTGCGGCCACCATGACAGTGTATTATTACATACTGATTTACATGAATATTTAATGTTTATTTCCACACCAGACTATAAGTTTCCTGAGGACAGAGATTGTGTCTGTTTTGCTCATTGTTGCACCCTCAGAAGCATAATGCCTGCTACATAGCAGGACTCAATGCTCATTGATTAAGTGAATGAATAAACAAACACATGGATATTTTCTTCTATTACTGTTTCTCTCTGGGATAAAAATATTTTGCACAAACATAGGAAGCAGAGAGTTGCTTTTGGCAGTTTTTTCCAACATTTTCTTCTTAATGGACTCCAATAATCTTTAAGAGTGAATCATGGCTATATGTATTTTGTGACTGAGAAATTTCCTGTGAAAACTCCCACTTTCCCATCCACTTGTCTACATGATCACTTAAGTCCAATGTTACTTCCCTGCTGTCCAGAAACTTAGTATTCTCTTTTATGGTGCTTATGACTGACTCAAATGATGTGCAATGTTCATAAAGCTCAGGCCTTAAAAATGTGTACCTGAAATAATGATGTGGCACAAATGACCAGCTAACTCCAAATCTCTTAAAAATAATACATAGTGCCCGTCATACTTCTTTTAAAATTCTTACTACTGTTTAATCCATTCAACAGATATTTTATCAATGTGTACTATGTGTTAGGATCTGTGTTCTGCAATGGGACATACCAGTGAGCCAAACGTAGCAGTTCCTGCCCTTATAAATCTTGTGGGCCAGTACTGTTTGAACAACTCAAAAAGTGCACAGTCATACATGCTCATGAGTATACCTCCCAATATTTACTGTGGAATCTGAAGCAGGCCAGGGAGACACTACACCTGGCCTTTTATAAGGCCTTTCAATCTCCTAATGTCCTTTTTTCCAAGAATACCACCCATAATGCCATATAACTTTCTAGGTATCTCAACTCCAAATTTTATTAGGAATATTGACTGTTTAGAGCTGCTGCATGATCACCATGCCATTTTCCTCAGCTTGTCTGGTTTCATCACAGCTGTGGTGGACTGTTCCTTAGAGCTCTGCAGTGGAGCTGAGCCCACTTGCCTCAGCGTTCACTAGCCACATGAGCCTACCCTTTGTCGGGTTTTCCCCCTTTCTACTTTCTCCTCCCAGACAGACTGCCTGCACCCAAGTCCTTGTTTCAGGGATTGCTTTCAGAGGAACCCGATCTAGGACATTCCCCCAAATTCTGAACCACCCTCACATGGAGAGAACTCAGTAAAAGTAAATAGAGTTATTGTAGTTAATTGTCACATCATTCTTTCATCTGTTAGAAGTAAAACCAACTCAGCCAAATTTCTGAGTATCCACCAGGTTTTGGGAGAACTACAAAACACAAAATGTGGTTCCTGTTCACAGAGAGCACACAGGCCATCAGAAGGATCACTTTTCCTAAGCCTGGGTTACAGAACAAGAAAATTTGGTTAAGGACCTCCATTATTCCCCTTCTCTGAGCTGCATGTGACTTCTGTAGGAATATATGACCCACTGGATTATATAACTATACAGATTGGGCCTAATACAGTATCTGGCATGGATCCCATTCTCCCTTTGCTTTAAACCTAGACTCTCAGTGTTATAAGTGACATAATCGCAAACTAACCTGAGCCAAACAGCAACGTATCGTACACTGGTTTCAGGCATAGGTATATCCTGAGTCTCTGTGAGATTATCAGGATTTTGTCTGTCTTCATTTCTCCCATCTAATTCTTTTGGGTTTGCTTTATTTATCCATAGACAGGTCTTTTCATATGAGAGAAAAAAATCGCTCCCAATGGGTCTGGGCTTATCCCATGCTTTTGTCTCATGACCCCAGCAATGAAGATACTGTCTCTTTCCCAATACTCATATTTAAAAGTCTCATGGAGACAATTTGGGCTTGCTAAGATTGTGTTCTTAGCCCTGAAACAATCATGCAACCAAGGGGATAGGAAACCCTAGACAACTGACTCACATGCTTATCCCTAGCTCTTTGGAGTAAACCCCATCCCCAGTGAAATAGGGCCACTGTCACTAGAAGCAAAATAGCCCAGTATCCTGGGACACTAGAACTAAGTACAGACCTATAGAGATCCCAAGGCTACAGCAAGAAGTACTTGCCTTTTTTTTTTCTAGGAGTAGGGAAGTTATCTCTGAGCAAAATAAGATTCTTAAGTGGAGGGCAGATGTTTGTTTATTTGGATTTACCAAAGATAAGACTGTCTCAAGGTCATAGTTACTGAAGCTCTGGGTATAATTCTAGAGGCTTCTATAGATGTCCCAATTAGCTGGGTCTTGCACCTTCTCTGGCTGGTAGGCACCACAGGGTTGAATGTGATGTCCAGGATTTTCCTAATAAGGCCTGGAGTTATTGGAGTTTTTCCCAAGCCAGGGAAGGAAGAAGAGGGAGCAATAAGATTTTCATTCTTGGGCACATTCCCAAGAGCAGAAATTGCCTTCTTTTGTCTGCTGCTGAGTCAGGTGCAAGGACACCTTTCCAACTCTATAAAATTCTGGACACATCAAAGGATGAATTGGAAGTTGGTCCCCTGCCTTGGCCGTCAAAAGACAACAAACCAATAGAAGCCTAGACCAAGGCTATCTGCGCATACCATGTGCATCTTTATCTGGAGGCTGCTGGGTAGGAAAACTTCAGATCTCCCACCTCTGAGCATGTGTTGGCTGCTGTAGGAGGCTGGTGGCCCCCTTGACCTAGCCCATAGCAAGAAATATGGGGGCCTCTTCAAGTCTAGGATGGGCAAAGCAAAGCCTCTTTCTGTATCCCTTGCTGTATGCTGTCAATGCCTTTTAGGTCAGTGACTGCCATAAAACCTGGCACCTGTCCATTTTCAGACCACAGCCTCTTCTATGATTGGTGAACAGCAGATAGAGTCTGTCAACCTCACATTGGCCCTTTTGCCCCATTCCTATTCTGTGTGTGGCTCTCCCAGCTGTATGTGATTGCACATCCTCCTGGCGATCCCAGGTTTGAAGAAAACACCACTTGAATCCTATAGATTCAGCTTCTTTTTTCCCCCACCTTCTTTTCCCTCTTAGCCTATAATTAGCCATTTTTCTTCTTAGTTTTGAAGTCTGCTTATTTGAAATTCATCAGTGAGTTAGTCCTCTGGGAGTTACTCTCAATTACAAATTGAAGACTAATTGTGCCACAATCACTGTTGCTCTAAGACGCCTCCACTGTAATCGCTTCCTAAATTAACTCTCGCCTCTTATTTAACACAAAGTTAAGTCTTTTAAGATGAGCTGTGATTTGTAGTAGGAAACACAGCAGTTGGTGAACTGTGGAGTCACAATTACATTGTTTTAAAAATTCCTTTTCTTTTACATTTAAATTCTGAATTATTTTTTAAAATCTGAAAGTAAAATTTAGCTCAATGGAAACAGCATATGTTTTGCTTTTACTGTAAATGGCTTATCATATAAAATTAAAATTTTTCCTGACTGTTGCCAATCTTGTTCTGAAAAATAGTTTCTGAAAAACTTAAATCACACACTACACACACACTATTATTTATTTTGCCTTCATATATTTTCTCACTAATATGACTTTTTTTATTCTGGGGGCAGGGTGGAGGAAGGAGCAGTTCAACTACTTATCAGGGTGGGTTGTATGATCTCCTATACTTTGAGCTTCTATCCGACCATTGCCCATCTGACAATCAGGTGACATGCAGCAAGCTGGAGAGAGCTCACTGTAAATGCATCTGAGAGAAGGGAGCTATAAAGGTAGTGAACACAAGAGGAGATGAGGCAGTGGCTATAATCAAGAGGCCACGATGGAATGAAAAAGAGCTGTTAGTGTAGACAGCCTCCCAAATGGTGGAGCAAGGATCTGGCCCCTTGCAGATGTTATCTTTAGGACACTTCCACCAAGGAGTCAAAGAGGTGACTTATTTAAGTTTGACCCAAGCTTGAGCTGAAATTCAGACTTTGAGTTAAGAATATGCTTTTTATTTTATCGCAAAATATGGCCATGTGATTTTAAATATAAATTAAAAAGTTATCCATAGACATCTTCAAAAGGTCTTTTGGCCTTAACCAAGTGATGATGATATAACAAGCTTCCTGTTGGCTTTCTCCAGGACAGGCAGGGGCTAAGCTCACTTGGTTTGTTGTTTCTGCCAGTGTACTTCACATGTAATAATTATATATAAATATATAAATAAGTATTTGTAAATATATTTAAAGGGGATCCCTGGGTGGCTCAGTGGTTTAGCGCCTGCCTTTGGCCCAGGGCGCGATCCTGGAGTCCCGGAATCGAGTCCCACATTGGGCTCCCTGCATGGAGCCTGCTTATCCCTCTGCCTGTCTCTCTCTCTCTCTCTCTCTCTCTCTCTCTCTCTATGTCTATCATAAATAAATAAAAATTTAAAAATAAACATATTTGTAAATATTTACAAATATAACTTTGTAAATATACTTAATGTATTTGTAAATACATTTAATGAATGCATGATAATTCATCAGATATATGATAGTTTACTTAACCTAAATGAGTCAAAATAAGGGACTCTATTTCCAGTTTCCCCTGTTATTATTAATACTGTACCTAACACCTTTGGACATAAACACTTTCTATGTATTTAGGCTAATTCCTTTGCAGTAGTCTCCAATAAAGGGGGATAACTGGGTCAAAGGTTATAAATAAACCTTTTAAAGACTTTTTGATGCCGTTGTCAAAGTTCCCTGGACTTTTTAAAGGAACATTAGGAAAATGTTTTGTGACAGTTATAGAGGCTCTCACTGATTCAAGGGAAAGGATTTGCCCCTTAGCTGATTTAAAACAAAAGAAAATTAAAATTTTTTTACATGCTAAAAAATGGCTTACTAGTGAGTGACCTGCATTCAGAAGTGCAGCCTGCTTCCTTCATTCCTAAAGGCAAATTAACATCTAACCAATCTACCAAAGACGTGCTTGTATGATTTCAAGATTTCCCCAGAGCTATCTTCCAAATGTTAAAAACAGTGATTTTTAAAATTTATGTCAGTGTACATTAATGACACTTTTTTTGTTAGCTCACCTAGATAACTGGAGGACAGACCTTTTGTGAAAAACAGTCCTTTTAATATATATATGCATATATACATACTTATATAATATACATAACTTAAAACGTATGTATATTGTAATGTATGCATACTCAGACTCAAATGAACTGAATGAAAATGCTTATCATATGTCTTTGATGAAGCAGACTTAATTTCTCCCTTTTCAACACACACACATGCATTTCCTTTAGACAGGATAGGTGATGTTGCCTGCTGTTACTGGAGAAATAAAGGCTCTTCTCCCCTTTGTAATGTTATGCACTGATGAATGGAAGCATCGGAATTTGCTAACAAATGACTGTACCTGCTGCTTGGTGGTATTTCCCCCTCCCTCTGCCTCGCAGACAGACCTTTCTTCCTACGCAAAGCCATTTGAATTCCCAGTTCAAAGAATCTTTGTTAGATGGCCAATTTGTTCCCAAGAGCATCGGAAACAGCCATAAAAAGAGGCTCATACTTCATTTGCGGTGGCTTCGTGCCAGTCTGATACCGCAAACATTGCTTTTGAGAATGCTTGCCAGCATGCTCACCCAGGGAACAGTAGGGCTGTGGAGGTAAAGACCATGGTTTAATGCCTATTCACAAGGTGTCCTAATCTTCTGTGAGGTGTACTGAGTGCCCACTGGGTAGTTTGTGTCTCTGTTAAGAACAGACTGGTGGAAACTCCAAGGGAAGCAAACATACTAAAATATTGTAATCAGCCACCTAGGGCACGGTTTTTTTTTTTCCTGGCTCAGCAATTAGAGATTTCCCCCTGGAAAGGTTATTAATATGAAAGTCTTCACATCAAAAATACTGTACTAGAAGAGGAAGGAGCTACATATAGATCTATAGTCAGTCCAGAAATGTGTGTATATATCTGTGTGTGGATGTTTTTACGCATACTCACATATATCGTAAATCGCATGTATACCTCAAACATATGCATTAGAGCACAATGCTATTTGTTCACCCATCTGTGCATGCAAGCACAGGAAATGGCCTGTTCCCAGGTTAGAAATCTCAGAAGGCTCTTTTAGCTTGGGTCCTGATCATATGCAGGAATAGGCTTTTCACCAAGTGGATGACTAATTCATTCATCTTGATTGATAATTAGAACCGACAAAGAACAGATCAACACAAATCACGAGGGCAAAAACATCTGGGACTCAGTTTAATGAGAATACCCCAAAACCTCTTTAGTGGTAATTGCATTGCAAGCACCAAATAGCTTTCACAGTTGTTTTTGTGAGTGATACAAATTAGCACCCAAGATCTGAAAAGTATACTGACTGTAAAAACAATGGAGAATTTAGCAGGGCCCTGGGTAGCTTGGCCAAACATATGTATTAACCTGGATGTACTCTGGCATATAATTTTGGGACTTTTTTGCATCAAAAAAAGTTAAGACTCTGGAATCCTACTGCTATTTGCACTTGGAACTCCCAGGTGGGCAGTTTCATCTAGGAGGCAGTTTTCTTCTTTCCCCACAGTATCCTTTACCAATTTCACACAAATACCCTGAGAATGTTTTAATATCCAAGTTGCTTAAAGTCTGCAGTTTACATCTTTTCCTTTGTTAGGAAATATAGATAGCACACAAACAATCTGAAGGTTTTATGGGTACTTAGTTATAACTAAAAACTTTAGGAAAGCTGTAATAAGATATAACAATTGCACATCTTAATAGATCTAAACACGCCTGGTGAAGCAATAAGAGATTTTCAAAGCATTCAGCTTGGTTTTGGTTTATTTCCTTCTTCAGGTAGCCCTGCCAAGCCCAACAAGAAGTTGGGCTTTCACTCCTAGTGAAAAAAAAAAAGAAGAAGAAGAAGAAGTCAGGAGTGAGTGCGTATTGTACAAATCCTGCAGAAATTTCAGACAAATATCCCAAGCTGTAGCAGGAAGACTTCATTAAAAAAGAAGGGGAAGGAGAAGGAGGGGAAGGGGGAGAAGAGGAAGGGGAAGAGGAAGAGGAAGCAGAAGGTTGTCATCAGATGTCAAGTGATGAAAGAACACTGCCTTTCTCACCCCATAAATGTTTTTCCCTTCTTCTGTGTAGTTCTTTCCTCTTTCAAGACTGTCCTGGCCGCTGCACACCAGGAAATGTGGGTGTTCCAACTTACACAGTGTTTGCTTGCACTGCTTTTTTAGCCCTAAGCCTCCTCTGCCTCCACTTACTTCTGCCTCCTAAGCTTAGAAGAAGATCAGCACATGTGTTGTAATGGAACCTCTTTAATGGAATCACTGTCCCCTTTACAAAGCACTTCCACATGCAGTTTTCCTATGTGAGAATGCTCCAAGGTCATCAGTGCAATGTCCCAAATTCAGCAAGGCACATTCTGTGAACCTACTTTACAGAGAAGATGTTGCAACTCAGAGGGATTGAATGACCTCCCCAGAGTCATGCACCCACTGAGATGCAGTAAGAATTTCCAAGCAAACTTCCGTGGCTGCTGAAATGGTATAGGTTAAATCAGACTCATTTTTTTTTAATGCTCTTTTTTGTCTTTTGGAATTCTCTAGCAATATTAGTGGAACAATTTGAAATGAATACATTTCAGGCTCCTCATCTTTTACCTATGGGGAATATGTAGAAAATTAAGTGCTTATTGAAACATAGTTATCAAACCCCGTTGGTGACGGTTCCAGCTGCCTTGCCAGGGATAATAGGAAATGAGTAATAATACCCAACTGTGTATCTGCAAAACCTTCCGGAAGAGATTTGGGGGCTCAAAGTCATTCTACAGAAGAATACGAATAGAAGAATTACACTTTGGTTTTCAACCAATTCCCCTTCCCACAACTACGGTATTTTTGCTTCAAATGAAACCAAGTAAAAGTAAAAATAATTTAGAACAATATTCAATAGGGAAAATGTCACCAAAAGGGTTTAAGTGAACATAAGGCAGCCGGAGGTGGAGGGGTCCCAACTCTGCCCTGAAGACTCTTAAAGATGCACTAAGTACCTCATGGTTGTATATAAGTCTCTGATCTTTTTTCTTTTCCTTTAACACCAGCTGAGTCCCCACATTTAATTCCTTGTTGCTCCTGTGCCTTTTGAATCTAGTATGTGAAGTGACTCTGTAAGCAAGGAGCAATCATTAGGAAACTGATAAGAAATTGTAAATGACAGGTTCTAAAATGGACTTTGAAGTGGCTGAGTTGGAAATGTGTCTCTACTAACTCTCAGTAGCCGCCTGTCCCATAATAACTGGAGTAGGCGTGGGGAAACCATGGCCCAATGTGGTTGCCACCTGTTTTTGGACAACCTGTGAATTAAAAATTATTTTAACCTTCATAAGTGTTTGAAAAAAATCAAAAGAATATTTCATGACATAAAAATTATATGAAATTCATTTTTTTTGTAGATTTTATTTATTCATGAGAGACACAGAGAGAGAGGCAGAGACACAGGCAGAGGGAGAAGCAGGCTCCCTGCAAGAAGCCTGATGCGGGACTCCATCCCAGGACCCTGGGATCACGCCCTGAGCCGAAGGCAGATGCTCAACCACTGAGCCACCCAGGTGTCCCTAAAATTCAAATTTTAGAGGCCATAAAAAGTTTTATTGGAATACAGCCATACCCATTCATTCATTTCCATATTGACTCTGACTGATTTCCTACAAAGCGTAAAATATTTACTGTCTGACTCATTACAGAAAAAGCTTGAGCTGGAAGAAAGCATTGCTGAAGTAATATGAAGGGTATAGGCCCAATAAATATACGCTTTACAGATAAATTCAACACTGTGTTTGAAACAAACAAACAAAAAAGACCATATCCTTTTTCTAAACTGATACACAGATTTTTTTAAAGTGTAAATGACAGTTAATAGGACATATACTCACAGGCTGCTTCCCTGCCCCTGGTCCCAGTCTCTGTCTCAGCATTCAGTGCACTGTAAAAATTGTAACTAGGTAGCCCTGTTCATTATCTTTTGTATCCTTAACAATTTGATCAATTATTTATAACACCACTTTTCCCTGAATGGTTGTTAATCCAGTTTAAACATGTCAGTTAGTAGCATAACTAACTGAATCCCAAAGTGTTCACATAATACTAATTAAATTTTTTAAAAAATCAAGCAAAGGTGTGGGAAATTCCAAAGAGGTAGCATTGACAGTGGCTCAGTAATGAGAAACAATCTGGGAAAATAGTCTATAAACAATTACCTTTGTACCTAATCCCTTCCTCATTTAAAATATACTAGGCAGAAATTTTAAATGGAAAGATGGTCTTACTCTATAGGGAATCTACCGAGTTTAGCACTAAAAATGAATTCACTTGGGGTGTTTTTAAGGGAATTTTTATGTTGCCAAATTTGTATGAAAAAACTACTAAAAAGTGAAGAAGTATTTTGTATCACACGATGTGTGCTACGTCTTTTGAATTCCATATTGTTAAAATAAGTAGACATGTTTGCTTTAAAAACTTAATTACTGTATTAAAATTTGTTTCAGGGAAGGTTTAAAATATCCTTAATGGGCAAGGCTTGACATATTAAAAGTAACATGAAATTCAACTGTGAGCAACCCTCTGAACATTAGAGTTATTTGAGCCAGCTCATTTACAAAGAGATATGGAAAGAATTCATCTTATAATCTTTAAAACACAATCACTGTATGGTAATTGTGATATCTATTAGAATTAGCTGGGGGGGGGTACCTCATAGTTTAGTCAATACTGTAATTACAATAGCACATTTCCCAAACATGCAACAGAACCTCCAAGGGCCTCTGTCTTGAAAACTTGCAAGGGCTGTATTCCATGACAAATCCTGTATGTGTGGGTTTTGTTATTAACTCTAGGTTTGAATTAGAATTCCCTATCTTACAGCTTGGAGCTAAACTCTGTTTACAAAACAGTATTTACACTTGACTAATTTTGCAGATCAAACTAATTAAATCAATTAAACTGGTGATTAACCAAATGAAGGCTGATTGCAAAAATTAGTGGGTTTATTTTGGAGGACTGGAAGTAAGCTAATTACTGCAGTGATTACTTGAACCTGGAGTACTCTAAATGTGGTATAAATTGAAACCTCATAGTGAATTAGACTGGGAATTCATTACAGTTTAAAGCACTGTTAATACTATTCAGTCTGTTCCTCCTTGGGGAAAATTTCCTCTCTCTGTGTTTTGTATACTGATAAACAATCACTTGGGTTATGTGCTTTTTGTGGTGGAACCTAGTAAAATGGGGGACACTAAAGAAGTTATTTACTTTTACAGTGATATACAACAGTGCCTGTCAAACTTTAACATGCATTTGAATCCCTTGAGGATCTTCTAAAAGGAAGATTATGATTCAGTATGTTGGGAGTGGAAGTGGTGACTGGGGCAGAGGCATGAGGTGTGTTCGTGTGCATTGGTGCGCTCGGCCATGAGTACGAACAAGAGCTGAGATCCTGCCTATCAGGCTCCCAGGTAGTGTTGATCCTGTTGGTTCTTGGACCGCACTCTAAGCAATAAGCACATACACTGAAGTAGACCTATAAACTGTCAGAATTAGATATGATGCTTCAGGATGGGCTGTAGAGAGCAAGCTATCTTCGTGATGAAAACTCACCCACTATTGCTAGAGATGTCTGAGCATCAGCTGATTTCAGTAATGGCTGCTACTCATGAGTTCTCATCAAGTGGTTTTTCTCCTGGTCTTCTCATGCAGGCGTGTTAGTAACAGTATTTATGTCCATACATAATGCACTCTACTAATTGGTTCTTAAAGCATATCATTTTAACAAAACATGAACACAGCTGAATGTGTGGTCTACATTTTGCTGATTTAAATATCACTGAGCTTTCGGTTCTCTGTTTTGCCTTAGTTTCAGATTTATGAGATGGTATTTACAATAATAAAAGAAAGACTTCAGGTTCTGTTCGAGGACACAATTAAATCTAGGAGAGAGATGTTGGTTTTATGCAAAATTTTAAAGGGAAACAAGCAGCTTCACTTTGCAGCCAAACTGGAGGACAGACATCTTTATTTTCTTGTCGCATCCACTTTCGATATTGGGAAAAAGTTAATTTTCCATGTTAGTCAATGAACCTGTCTTGACATTGGGTTTCCTGCATGTTGCAGTTCATGGCAAGAAACACCTTATCCCTACAGGAAACCCCACAACCTTTAGCAACAACTATTCATTGCCACTTGATAAGTAGTGCCCCCTGTGTGCCAGGGGCTAGAGAGTGCAAATTTGAATAAATTAAGACCACAGACTGTATTTTAATAAGGACAGATCTTACAAAAAGTGGAAAGCACAGCTGAAGAGTTTCAATCTGGTGAAAGAGGAACAACTGAATGATTATTAAAAAACAGCTTTATGTCAGAAACAGATTACTCAGGGCTTTGATTAGTTGCTGGGAAGTTAATAAGAACCACTTTTCGTTGCAATTCTTGTTGAAATGCTTCTTAGATTATTTTTCCATAATATAGTCCTGTGAAAGTACTTGTATTTTTCCTTGATGCTCGAGACATTTGCAACCTGCTGGCTCCCTGGTCCCAGTGTGAACTAGCATCTCTGAGCCTGTGGGTGGAGATGGAGGAGGTGCAGGAGGTTGAGCTGAAGCTTTATAGATCCCAGAAAAAGGGTTTTCAAAAACTAAACACTTGTGTTTAAAAAACTAAACACAGATATATACTTATCTGACTAGTTCCTTTTTAAAAAAAAAACTTAGTAAACAAAAATTATACACTGGAATTTTTAGCCAAGTGAGGTTTAATGATGTGAAGTAGATTCTGTCAAATTGAATTAGTTGAAAACATTTGACACAAAAGTTGAACTGTTGTCTTGCCTTATTAAACAAAACTCAGAATATTTTCATTAATTACCGATTGGAAGTCTGGAGAATTCCTAATTATAGAGGGTATCAAAACCAAATGACTGAATAATCAGTTGAGAGGCTGTGCAGGTAACACGTGTCTCAGTAAACTCACCACCATTCAGATCCACATGCTTGATTTTATTCACTGCTGTACAGCTGATCTATCTCTTGGGGAGAAAAGACAACAACTGAAAAACATGGATATCAACTGGCATTTGGGTGTGTCTGTATAGACCTCTTCCAAATACACGCAGAAATCCTAATTATCTGCTACATTATCAGGAAGTCGGTTCATTGTTTTACAATGAGAAGCATCAGTCCTTTTGGGCTGCTGTAACAGAATAACATAGACAGGTGGTTCATAAACAATAGGCATTTATTTATCATAGTTCCAGAAGCTGGGAATCCTAAGATCAAGGTGGCAGCAGAGTCAGTGTTTGATAAGAGCTGGCTTCCTCTTTGACAGCCATCTTTCTGTAGTGACCTCACATGGTGGAAAGGGCCAGGGAGCTTTCTTGGCCTTCTTTTATAAGGGCACTAAGGGCAGGGCCCTTGTGATCTAATCACTTCCAAAAGGACCCTACTTTCCTAATATCATCATCTTGGGTGTTAGGATTTTATATGAATTTGTGTAGTACACAAATATTGATACCACAGCAAGAGGTTTATCTGTCTAGAAGTCAGATTGCTTTCATAGACCTGCCCAGTACATTCATTCTCTGTAGAAAAGGTTAAAAGAGGCCCCTTATCAGAAGATGGTTGATATTAGGGAGACCTTTCAGTTAAGATAATATGAGACACTCTATAACCTTGCCAAGGAAGGCTACCCCAGAGCATTCCATGGATAGGCACTGACAATGATTGCCTCTAGGATTCTTTAAAAAAATATCTTAGGATTCTTCTGAGTCCTCTGTACATAGCTCTTGCTTTTAACAAGATGCAATATATATATATATATATATTTTTTTTTTTTTTGGCTGGGTACAGTATACCTTATTGATGGTACATGACAAGGTAGGGCTTCCCAAGCTCCTCCTCTTCCTCGGGGTCTGGGATGTAAATTGGAGGTCAGGAGATTCTCAGTGTGTTGGGGGATTAAGTTGGGGCAGGGACTCCCCAGCAGCTGAGTGCCTCTCTCTTCCTCTTGTTCTCGCTGGGGCTGGTGGTCCAGGAAACTTACTCCTTGGAGGCCATGTGGACCATGAGGTCCACCACCTAGTTGCTGTAGCCAAATTCATTGTTATACCAGGAAATGAGCTTGACGAAGTGGTCATTAAGGGCAATGCCAGCCTCGGCGTCAAAGGTGGAAGAGTGAGTGTCACTGTTGAGGTCGCAGGAGACAACCTGGTCCTCAGTGTAGCCCAGGATGCCCTTGAGGGGGCCCTCTGATGCCTGCTTCACCACCTTCTTGATGTTGTCATATTTGGCAGCTTTCTCCAGGCGGCCGGTCAGATCAACAACTGACATGTTGAGGGTGGGGATACGGAAGGCCATACAGTGAGCTTCAAGGATGACCTTGCCCATAGCCTTAGCAGTGCCAGTGGAAGCAGGGATGGTGTTCTGGGCATCCCCTCGGCCGTCATGCCACAGCTTCCCAGAGGGGCCGTCCACGGTCTTCTGGGTGGCAGTGATGGCATGGACAGTGGTCATGAGGCCCTCCATGATGCCAAAGTGGTCATGGATGACTTTGGCCAGAGGAGCCAAGCAATTGATGGTGCAGGAAGCATTGTGACAATCTTGAGGGAGTTGTCATACTTCTTGTGGTTCACGCCCATCACAAACATGGGGGCATCAGCAGAAGGAGCAGAGATGATGACCCTCTTGGCCCCACCCTTCAAGTGAGCCCCAGCCTTCTCCATGGTGGTGAAGACCCCAGTGGACTCCACAACATACTCAGCACCAGCATCATCCCATTTGATGTTGGCAGGATCTTGCTCCTGGAAGATCGAGATGGACTTCCCATTGATGACAAGTTTCCCATTCTCAGCCTTGACTGTGCTGTGGAATTTGCCATGGGTAGAATCATACTGGAACATGTATACCATGTAGTTGAGGTCAATGAAGGGGTCATTGATGGTGACAATATCCATTTTGCCAGAATTAAAAGCAGCCCTGGTGACCAGGCGCCCAATACGGCCAAATCCGTTCACTCCGACCTTCACCATCATGTCTCGGGGACGCAGCTGGCACTGCACCAGAAGCAGCAGCTGTCTGTTTAACGGGGAGGAGCAGAGAGCCCAGGATGCAATATTGTTGATTAGATTATGTCTTATTGACTATGAACCCATCCCTGGTCCATCTTTAAGGAATGCAACCCAAGTCACCTTGACTGAATTTTGGATCTTCTTATGCCCAATCTCCTTGTTTTCTCCCACAATTAGTCATACATAGTATAGACTTTGTTTCTAAGCTCTCAGAGAAGTAGCTACCTAATTGTCATCTCTATGTACAATCCCTGAGTGAAAAAACTTCTGATGATTCCCATGTAAAGTCAGAGTTTGGAGAACTTTTACTAATATGAATTCATTTCTCCCTTTCTATCTCTAATTAATAAGATATCTTGTAAAATGTTAGGATCACTGATTTCTCTGCAACTGCAGAAATGTCAAGGAAGAAGAGTTGCATCCTAGAGCTATGATTCCTATGCCATTCTACTGAGTGAGTGCTCCACTGTGGGCTACTTACCAAAGTCTGGTCCTCCTCCTTTCTTGCAGACAGAAACTTAAGTTTGTTTAGTGTCTACTCTTCAAGAAATGTGACCACAGCTCAAGGGCAAATCCTTTATTAGTCTAACTCAAGCCTGATAATCTCCTTTCCATTGCCAGTGATTAGTTTAGAAGAAGGCATGTGTCTGAATTTCAGCCAATGCATCTGGAGTGGAAATCTGCTTTGGCTCCTAGAAGTGATGTCCTGTCTTACAAATAGACATAAGAAGAAACGACTCACTTCTTCCAGTGAAAATGAACCTATATTTGTTGGCCTATGAAGGGAACCAGTCTGAAGGCAAAGATGATGTGCTGACATGGGCAAAGGGAAAAGATAGGAAGGACCAGGGCTCTTCATGACTGCCCCAAGCTACTGAGGGGCCAGCCAACTCAAGACTTCTTTAGCATGCAGTACATTTCCTTTTTTTTTTTTTTTTTTTAAGATTTTTTAAATGTATTTATTTATGGAAGAGATAGAGAGAGAGAGAGGCGGAGATGCAGGCTCCGTGCAGGGAGCCTGATGTGGGATTCGATCCCGGGGTTCCAGGATCACGCCCTGGGCTGAAGGCAGCGCCAAACCACTGAGCCACCCAGGCTGCCCAATACATTTCCTTTTTTATTATGTGATTTGACATAGGTCCCTGTTAAGTGTAGCTAAAAGCAACAGAAACTTTTTTTCCTTGACGAAGAGAGCTACATTTTTTTTCCTTATGCAACCTGAAACTTTGGTTCCCTCTGTTGTCTTGGACAAGAACTGGGACTTCCACTTTGTTGATTCCATCTCTCTACTTTTCAGATAAATCGCTTGAATAAGTGAATCCAGGAGTTAATGGATACACAAAACAGTACCGGAATTCTCTCAATTATTTTTTTATTTATGATAGTCACAGAGAGAGAGAGAGAGGCAGAGACACAGGCAGAGGGAGAAGCAGGCTCCATGCACCGGGAGCCCGACGTGAGATTCGATCCCTGGTCTCCAGGATCACGCCCTGGGCCAAAGGCAGGCGCCAAACCGCTGCGCCACCCAGGGATCCCCAATTCTCTCAATTATTGTCAGCCACTTCCCTGAAGATTTCCTTTGTTGGTTCATAGATCCTGAGAAAACTTTCTCTTGAAAATCTGAGTAGAGTGAACTGCTGTTCCCATGTCAGTTCTTTGCTGCAGAGGTCAGGTGAAGGATGCACTTATTTTGGCCAGATGCAAACTCCTCAAGTGCGTTGCCAACATTCGGAATTAAGAAAGCCTACTTAACATTTTAACCAAGTTACTTTTCCATATCTCTGCACCTTTGCCGGGTATGGCATTCAAAATGTTAAGCTGATTTGCATATCATTATTTGATTATTTCAAAAAGTACACATTCATGGACTGAATTACCAATATGAGATGTTAACACAAATAAGGGAAATAGCACAAGGTAAATCACAGTATGGTGATAAATAGATCCACAGATTAGAATGCAAATATGCTAATGAAATTTCTAGTAATCTACAGTGAAAACATTTAATATTGAGAGTGTGGTCTCCTATAACCTGGCAGCTGAGCAGATTCTTTTCGGAGGATTGTTTTGAGATCTGATTTCCTCAGGATAGTCTATCCATTAGCTCATCTTGCAGTGAAGTAGCTTAATTTGTCTTTTAATGTTGCATGATTTCAAGTGTGAAATCCTTTCCTTGGGACCTCAGGGAAGCCTGATGTGAGCTTTTGAAAGGTTTCACAAGAGGTTTTGTATAGACACATTCGTGCAACAGTTTTGAACACCTGATGGGTAAGAGGCATCAGGCATCCTGTGAGGTGCTGGGGAGTTTATGAAGATGAGTCAGACTTACATTCTACTCCCAAGAGGATCCCAGATAAGATATTAACTTAAGATAGTGACAGAAAAAGAAAAAAAAAAAAAGACTCCTGAAAGAGAAAAATGACCTGGAGAACTATGGGGAAGTGATGCTGTGGGGTAAATGGAGAAACTGGGAAGGGTTTCTGGTTTTAAACAAGCTTAGATTTCAGGGTGTTTAATCTTAGTTGTAGGATAGGTTCTATGCTGCTTGGTATCATCAGGCTGATTGAACTTCCATTTCTGTGCAGTTACTCTGATTACTTTTATTTTAACAAATTTTCTCTGCATTGATAACTAGACCATCCTTCACAGGAAAGCCCTTTGGTTTGGAAATTCATTGTGCTTACACAATAATAAAATATTAGAAGGGGAGGAATGTTTTTCCAATCAAAACTGGAAAGGAGACACCCAGCAGATCATTTTGCTTGACCTTTGGCAAGGGCCAGTCCTGAACACATTGAGAAATATCACATCCCAGTGGAAAGAGCACTGGCCAGGGAATTAGGAGTATGAATTCTATTTCCAACTATCACCCTTGGACAAGTCACTTTCTGCACTTTGGGATTCTCATCTGTAAAAGTAGATTGGTCTAATGAGCTCCAAAGACTCTTTTAGTAATTTCTATAACATCTTAAGGTATTGTTCATATGCCAGTTTGCCCTTGACACTCACCTCCATCAGAGGTGTTAATTACAATCTGTACAGCTTTTTAGCTTCCTAAAGCATAGTCATTTTTGTACATTTGTTCCTTTCTGAGTCATAATGGAGGCATTATGGGTGATATCTTCAGTCAGATGAGGAAATTAGAGTACAGAGAGATCAAGAGGCTTATCCAAGGTCCCTAGCTGGTGAACGCCAGAGCCAGGACTTGAGACCAGGCTCCCTTCCCTTTCCTCCTCCCTCTACAAATCTCTCCTTCTGACACATTCCAGTCATAGGTTGGTCTGATCTTGAGTGGACTTTAATAGAACTCATAAAGATAGTTCTAGTTTTGAGGATTGTAGATAGAAAGATTTTTTTAACCTTTATTTTGAATTTTATATAGGTAAAAAAGTTGCAAAGATAGTACAGAGGGTTCCTAGATACCCCTCACTCAGCTTTTCCTAATTTTTTAAAAGATTTTATTTATTTATTCATAGAGACAGAGACAGAGAGAGACACAGAGAGAGAGAGAGGCAGAGACACAGGCAGAGGAAGAAGCAGGCTCCATGCAGGGAACCTGATATGGGACTCGATCCCAGGTCTCCAGGATCACACCCGGGCCTGCAGGTGGCGCTAAACCGCTTCGTCACTGGGGCTGTCCCCTAATCTTTTTTTTTTTTTTTTTTAGATTTTATTTATTTATTTGAGAGAGAGTGAATGAGAGAGAGGAGAGAGAATCTGAAGCAGACTCCACACTTAAGCACAGAGCCTGACATGGGGCTTGATCCATATCCACGAGATCATGACCTGAGCCAAAACCAAGAGTTGGATGCCCAACTGACTGAGCCACCCAGGCACCCCAGCTTTTCCTAATCTAATGTCTAATATAACCATGGTACCTTTGTCAAAACTAAGAAATTAACATTGATATAATAATACTATGAACTATACTAGAGACTTAATTTGGATTTCACCAGTTCAGATTTTTAATGGACAACATAAATTGGGAGAGTGAAAATTGAGTTAGGGAGATAAATCCTTCTGGCCCCCATCAGAGAACACCATGTACTACATGTGTGCCACAAGGGCTGACCTTACAGCAGGCATGGATTTCTAACACTGAAGCATCCCACCCTTGATAAAAGAGGCAATGGATATTGTCAGTGGTTAAGATGAGAAAAACGATGGCCACAGGGAGCATTGATATCCCAACGTTCCAAATGCTTAGGTTTGTGAACTATACACCAGTTAACAGACCAAAGACACATCTCAGATCCGGTCTTTTATGGACAAGATGCTCTCAATCACCATCTATCACTTTCTAAGTACAGTCCTTTCCTGGAAGATATTGCAGTATTATTCAAAACGTGCCAAAGTGGGCAGGAGATCCCAAGAGTAATTGTGAGTTATGAGGTCATGGGGACCTCATTGCAAACTATTTGCAAAACTTAATTGGGGTAATAAATAAACTAAGCATGTAAATGAGATTGAAGACTACAGTGTGAATTAGAAGGAGACTATTAGCCTGCATAGTCAAAATGCCTTCTTCCTGTTTGTAATATTTGCTGAGTTGAACTATTAATCAAAGAAGCATTAAATTCAAATATCCTAAAATTTCACAACTAAAATAACTTGGAAATAAAACCATTTAATGAGATTCTATCTGGACAAGACGTGAACTTTATTTTTTATGATTAGGTACTTCAGCACTTTTCAAATAGAGGATGGCCTGGCATTCATATTAGGATCCACCTGCCCGCCCCCGCCCCCGCCCCCAACCCCATGTGAATTCATCTTGACCAGGGTACTTAGAAGCAAATGCAGAAGAAAAAAAAATACAGCTCAAAAGGAATGAAATAAAGATGCTATTCCCAATTGTGGAAAACAAACAGATCTGTAAGCTAAAATGGGACTATCCCTCTCTCCCTTTCCTTGTTTTCTTTTTTAAACTAGGTGGTCAAAAATAACTTCAGGCCTGACATTTCTTTTTTCACATATCTGAAGAAGGAGTAGAGGGGCATCTTGCAAATAAATATAAATATAAAAAAAATAAGAGAAACAAAGCGCCCATACACCGCATCTAATCATCCAGCCCAAGTCAAGTCTTAACAGCAGCTTTTTTTTTTTTAAAGCAGTTGATTGAATGAATACAAATGCCTCTCTGTTGTCACTTGGGATGCCACTTGATATATCCCATTTTCTAGACTCTAATTATTCCATTTGTAGACATGAATGCCATTTAGATGTGAGCTAATTCAGCATGGTAACTCAATTAGATTTGTACCGACTTGGATTTATGAAACATCAATGGGTTCTTGGTGAGACCAATGGGACTGCGGGCGATTCATCCGAAGTCTCACCGACGCAACCTCTCAGGAGCTCAATTAAACATGCCAGCCACGAGGATGTTTTTTAACTGGAATGTTTCACAATTAAAATAAAAAAGATTTCTGTGTTCCTCAGCGCGCACGACCTAGCAGAAAAGAAAGACCTGTAATGACAAGGGCTGAAGTTTTCCTTTAGGTTACATGTTATCTCCATCAAAGAAGACTCCCTGGCTGGCTGAGCTCAGAGCATCTGTCTGACTGCCCTTGGCATGGCTGGCCTCAGTTGCTGACCTATGTGGTGAAGATTGTGGGGCTTTCAGAGGGCCTCCCATTCAAGGGCACTCAATAAGTGTTGGTTGAACTAAATTGCCAAGTTCATCTTGGAGCCTCTGCCTGTACCTTGGTTCTGAGAGCCAAAAGGCAGATGCTGAATGCCAAATTAAATTTGTAAAAAGATAAGAAATCTCAAAGTGCCAAGAATTATGATAACTATATTCTTGGCATAACATTTTTTTTAATTAAAAAAAAAAAACGTGGCCCATGGTCAGAAAATGAGGGAAAAGATTTTAAACCAGGACTGTCCCCCTAATGGATACCATGTAAAAAAAGGACTATTTTTTTTTTAAGATTTTATTTTATTATTTATTCATGAGAGACACAGGGGGGCGGGGCAGAGACCCAGGCAGAGGGCGAAGCAGGCTCCATGCAGGGAGCCTGATGTGGGACTCGATTCCAGGATTCCAGGATCATGTCCTGAGCTGAAGGCAGGCACTAAACCACTGAGCCACCCAGGGATCCCCCCAAAAAGGACTCTCTTTGAAGAAATTGTGTTACTGTGTGATTCTGCATGGGGCTTAGGAAGGCAGGCAAGCGCCTGTGTGCGGAATGCCATTGCCTGGCAGAGACTTGCCTCACCTGGGTCCTCTTCATGTGGGCGTGGGTGATGACCAAAAGGCTTCACTGGTTCTCAGCACTGGGCCTGATACAGAGAGTGTACTTGGAAATCTCGTGGAATTAATGAAACAACATCATAGGTGTGAGCTCATTTTGTCAATGAGGAGCAACTTTGACAGTGTCTGCCATCATTTTCCTAAATCAAGTCATAGATAATAGAGACAAGTGTGTTTGTGTTTCTAACACCTGGATGAGGTTCAATGTCAAGGGGGAAGAGTCTCAATTTTATTGTATCTTCATCTTTCCAATTCTAATACTCTCATATCTATTTCTGTTATGACCTTATTATTAGTTGTAGAATGGTAGTAGAGGTATAAATAAAGAACATTGCCATGGGGATCCCTGGGTGGCGCAGTGGTTTAGCGCCTGCCTTTGGCCCAGGGCGCGATCCTGGAGACCTGAGATCAAGTCCCACGTCAGGCTCCCGGTGCATGGAGCCTGCTTCTCCCTCTGCCTATATCTCTCCCTCTCCCTCTCTCTCTCTCTCTCTCTCTCTGTGTGACTATCATAAATAAATAAAAAATTTTAAAAAAAAGAACATTGCCATGCCATGATTTTCAAACTGCAGTTTCACATAACTTGTGTCATGTATGCCCACAATGCTCCTATCAAACAGACATTATTTCCTCGGTTCAATGGCTGATTAAACTGGTCCAGAGAGGTTGTGTGTCTTGCCCAAGGCCACACAGCTAAATCTCAGTGAAGCTGGTATTTCAACCTTATCCTTTCCTGTTAAATCCTTCTCATATGGAGTAGTGAAAAGACTGTGGGTTTTAAATCAGAAGACCCCATTTTACTTTCTAGTTTTGTCATTTGGGATCTTTTAAGCATTGATAGAAAGATGGATTTTGACCTGGCACATGATCAATCTGGGGGCATTCTTGAGTTTGATTTGGATAAAAGTTCCAAAATTTAATCCTTAAAACTAATCCCTTGGACTGTATGATTGTACTGGCACAGCATCAGCGGGATTAATGTTATCCAGCTAGAAGAGATGCTCCAAGCCTGTACACTGCCCTTTTTTAATCTCATGGGAACCTTGATTTAAATTGGAAAGACGAGCTAGGACTTCCTTTTATTTTTCCTGTAGCAACTTCCTTTCTGGCTTCTGATTTCCTAGGGTAATGGTCTCTGCAAAGATTTTCTGAAGAGCCACCTGAAAAAGAAAGGCCAGGAGTTTATTTGTATTACGTTTGCATCTATTAACATATGTATAATTTGCTGTAATCTTGCTATATCTACACAGACCAACCAACTCTCCTTGGCTCATCTTTATTCTAGGAAATGCCACCTCAGGTAGCAGAGAACACTGAAAAGACCACAGTTCAGGCAATCAGGGCGGGGGGGGGGGGGTGCCTCACCCCCACCATCGCACTCTGTGGTTGAGCCCTGTGGGGCGAGGTCAGCCATGGTAGGGGATGGGGGCAGGATGGTGTGTGCTGGCAGCCTTGGGCAATCCACCTAAAATCTCTGGCCTTAATTTTCATCACCTATACCAACAGTGACACCAAAAACATTGGAAGGATTAAATAAAATACGTGTAAGAACATTTTGTAAACCATTAACCTGTGCTTTTTTCAAGAGACACTGTACCATAAGATGCTATATGATTTTTTAAATCCATGTTTGTAAAACACACCTTAGAAACTTACAGTGTGCTTTGTCATGTTAAAGAATCTAAGAAGTCCTTAGAAGTGAATTCTGTGGAAATTTGTTTAGTGTGCTATTTCACAATCTATTTGGCGACAGAATCCATTTTTCATTTAATACCTAAAATCAAGATGTGCTCTGGTCAGCTCTGAATTAACGCGATAGGTTCTCAGGGCTCTGTGATGGGCAGGTGTTCCACGTTGCTACCTCTCCGGACCTCCATCTGCCTCAGCTTTCTTCTGTGTTGGCAGGCTTCCACAAACATTAGCAAAGACTGCCAGCAGCCCAAGACTCACATGCAACAGCTTAGGAAGCCAGGAGAAGACTGCCTCTTCCTCAGTAGTTCTAGAAATGGACTAATTTTGAGTCATGTGCCCAACCTTGAAGCAATCACCGTGGGCAGGAGGAAGTCATCTCGCCAATCAGGCTCAGTGAATGTGCCTACTTCTAGAAGAGCCACTCATATCTAAGCCACATGCACTAAAAATAGGAGAGAATGATTCTTCAAAAGAGTAATATTATAAAATGTCAGTTTGTCTTTAGTGAAGGAACTGAAGACAGGTTAAAAAAGACAAAACAAAAAAAATAGGAGCACCTGTTGTTCGTTCTCCACCATTTCTTTTCCTAGGGCAGAGGTTCAGAAACTTTGGTATACGTAAGATTCTCCTGGGAAATTTATTGAAACTATGATTTCAGGGCCTAACCAAGATTCTGATTCCATATTCTCAAGTATTACTCAGAAATCTGTCTTTTCTGCAAATACCAGATGCAGGTGATCCAAGTATGGTATTCTGAGAAACATAGGAAATGGGATAAAGACACTTCTAGCAGTTCTCAATCTTTGCTAGGTATGAAAATTCCTACCAAATCAAAATGTGCAGGCGTTAGGCTGGTGAAGTCTATGTTGACATTGATCCTCAGGCATTTCTGATCTGCCATGAAGTAGTGCTTCTCAACCTTTACTGTGTATATGAATCAGCTGGGGATCTTCTGAAGACATAGATTCTGATTCAGTGGGTTTAGGGGAAGGCCTAAAATTCTGCATTTCTAACAAGGCTTAAGATGTGCTGCTGCTTGCGGACCACATCCCACACTTTAGGCAGCAAGATCCTAAAGACTGAGAACCACCTGTGTATCTGGTTTGCATTTTGAAGGCTGTGTCCTTCAGGTTACCAGCCTGCTGGGTAAGCATGAAAAGAACTTCTGTTTCTCGTAGCATTTGTTCATACTGATATTTCTCACTTTGTTCTGAGCTGTAGAGATCATCTTCAAGAGGCTCAAAGAGAACTCTGCCTAGCCCCTAAAAACAGGAATGTCCATCTACAAGCTTTCTACTTCGATGCTCCAGATCTCATTTAGACTCTGGAAAGACAAAAAAAAAAAAAAAAAAGCGATACAGGATTCCTTAGGGTGCTCACACTTAGGGTGACCAGTTGTCCTGGTTTGCCGGGCCCGTCCTGGTTATGGCACTGAAGGTGTGATCCTAGCAGTCATACTTAATCAAGGAAGAATAAAGAATATTATAGACCAATATGACACAAGGTAGTGAGTACAGATAGGGAACCAGCAAATTCAGCTTGAGGGTCAGGAAAATCCAGGTTAGAAGTAGCTTTAAAGGCTGATCAGGAGTTCCCTGGGCTGGGGGCTGCAGATGAAGAGGGGAGGGGCATTGAAGGTTGAGGGATAAGCATGGGCAGAAGTACAGAGATACATGCATATGATAATACGTAGAACTGTTCTGAGCCTCATCCATATTGAATACAGTCTTGTCTTAATTTGACAGGGTTCAGCAATCTACACATGAATTCCTCCCACTGAGTAAACTGAGGCAAACTTTGGGGAATGAGTGTAGCCCCACCCTGGGGCTCTGCTAACCGCCTGTTTTCTGATAGCCAGTTCCTTTACTTAGCTTGGCAAATGGATTATTTTCACTTGTTCTTCGACATTTCTTAGGTGGTATTTCTCAAGCCCTGTTTTGGTTCATTCATCTGTTCAACAAATATTTATCCTGCACTTACTGTGTACCAGAACAGTTCTAAGCACTTGCAACATGTCACCCAACATCCCTGCCCTCAGAGAGCATACATTCTAGAAGAAGAAAGAGACAATAAACAGTAAGCATTTTAAAAGTAGATGATATATACTGGCAGGTCATAAGTACTATGCGGAAAATAATACTAGAAGGTACAGGTTATCAGGAACATACCTTTTTACAGGTGTTCAGGAAAAGCTTTTCTGATTCGGTGGTATTTGAGCAGAGGTCTGGAGGAAATAAAAGAATGATGAATGCTTAGATATCTGTGGAGGCCATTTCGGATCAAGGGAGCTGCAGTGCAAAGGTCCTGGGGGTGCCTGACATGTGCAAAGACCAATAAGAAAACTAATGAGTTTGGAATGGAGTGAATGAGGCAGTTATGTGTGGGAGGAGAGGGGTTCACACAGGTGGACAGCTGGGCCTAGGGCCAGTGTAAGGATTGATACTAAGTGGGATGAGACCCCGTGGAGGGGGTCTGAGCAGAGGAGGAATCTGCTCTGACATATTTTTAGAGCAGCACTCTGGCCTGCAGTTCAGAAACAACTGTTTGTGGGGAAGGGTACAAGTAGGGAGTCTGGTTATGCAGCTATTATAAATTATAATACCCCTGGCAAGAGATGACACTGGCTCTGACAAATGTGGATACAGTGCAGTGGTGACAGGTGGCTCTCTGGGCCCATCAGTTCCCTGCACAATCAGTGGTCTTCCAGAGTCCAGAGAACTTCTCAAAGTACCTAGTGATCTAGGCGGATCTCTCCATTCCCCCAGAGACTTCATTTTAACCATCTGCAAAATGATGCCAGACAGTAATACCTGCCTAACCAAACTCACCAGATTCTTATGAGAATGAAATGAGATCATACCTTGGAAAGCATGGAGCAAAGCAGGAAGAAAAACACAGAAGAATCAGAACCCACCAGCTAGATTATCTGCCAGTACAGAAAAAGAAGTGTTGTTGTCTCGTCATAGGTTCAGCTAATTCACAAAGGGGTGCTACCAAATTCAAAGGTTAAACCCCAAATCACAGATTGAGAAGAGACATTTATGATCAGCTGCTCAAACCCCATATCTCTGAGATAAGAAAATGGAGATGCAGAGATAAAGATGGCTTTCCCAAGACAACTCAGTGAGTGGTGGAGTCCTAGTTTTGAGTCTCCTTCTACCAAGCGGCCCATTCAAAAGGGGTAACAAAGGTCCATATCTTGAAAGCTAATCAAAGCATAATTACCATCAAAGGACAAGAAAGAGAAGGCTCTCAGTTGGGAGGTCTAAGGCAGCTTTGCTGCTTTCAAAATAGTCCTTGCATTCAGTCCTCCGGATGACTGCTTGAAGTTCCAAATATCCCCCTTTTAGAGGAGGCTCTGAAAGATCAGCCAAGTTACCCCAACTCACACAGCCAGCAAGTGGCCAGACAAGGACTTCTGCTCATGTCTTTGGCACCTAACCTGGTACTTTTTCCGTCTCATTTAATGAAGACCCTTGGAAAGAGCAGAAATTGGTTTAATTGGAGCAATAGTATCTCTGTTGTTCTAATTCTTTCCCCCAAATCCTTCAGCAGAGAATTCAGAAGAATGTTTTTATTTGTGAGTGTAGTCTAGTGCTTATTAGAATTTCTGAGCTTTTACATTAGAAGTTTCAACAGGCTTACTGTGATACGTTTGAAGTGCTGAGTGTAAACATAAGCCTAAAAAAATCACCAAGCCCAGTGCAGTGACATTTTTAGATAATGGTTGGAAGAGTTATATAAGTGGTTGCTTTACAGAGATACATGCACTGAGGTTCACATACTGCAGTTTTCTGAACTGTAACAGCAAAGAGGGAGAGAGTGAGACTGAGCGAATGAGAGATCAGGAAAGTACAGGAATTGGTGCAGAGAGACAGACAAAGCGACCATAGAAATGTAGACCTAAAAGACTTGTCCTTGCTGTTCACCTGCAATATGTGACATGTCGTTTGGTTTTAACTTTAAATCGAGACATTCTTTTGAATCAGGAGGAAGATTTTAAGAGACAGAATCTTCTGCTAGAACACAAAACACAGGGTATAGAAACCGAAGTTTGAGATGTCAGTATATTCCCTGGAATCCTGGCTAAGGTCGATGTAGACTTTGAATCCACCAAATGAATACAGGTTCCTTCCATTCCCAATTTCCCTTGGTAGTAGATGTAGATGCCCAGGAGCTATTGGCTTAGCTATACCAAATCTCTTGGCGGGATATTGGGCCCCTCAGGCTGTGAATCTGTGGGGTGAGCCCCTAAGACACTGTGGCCCCAGACCTATGGTCCCTCTGTGACCCCTCGCCATGACCGTGTCATCACCACTGAGCCATCGCTCTGTTTCTGATTTGAACTCTAAGCCCAGAGGACTGCAGTCCCCTCATGAGCACAGTAAACCTTCCCAAACCCCTCTCCTCTGTGACTGAGCCATCTTACTGACCCCAGCTAGTGGCTCCAGTGTGCTTCTGGTCAGTCAGGACGCTCCAGGCACCACCACACTGCCACCTTCTGGCACGTCATGTTCACAGTCAGGCTCTGGCCCCCTCCCCCTCCACTCTGTGGCTAGCCGGAGGAGGGGTATGATGCTTACCTAGGCTATTCTAGCCTGTTGGGATGTGGGTGCTGGTTACAGCCTAAAATGGGGCTGGGCCCTTCGCTCACTCATTCTTCCAGTGGACACCCTGAGGTTTCATTAAGTCTCATGGCTGAAGCTATGTGAATTAAGGCAATCAACAAGATTAATTATGATCATTGCTATTCACTCAGTGAAGGCTTTATAGTCAGACTGGGTTCCAGTCCCTATTCTAACTTACTAGCTGTGTGACCTTAGAGTACTTACTTTACCTCTCTGATTCTCTTTTCTCATTTATAAAATAGAGGTCATAACACTACCTACCATATTCTGAAATTAATTGAGTGGCTACCTGTGTGAGTTACAGCTTTAGGTTTAAGATAATTCATGCAAGGTGCTTTGCAAAGTACCTAGCACACAGGCATTCAATTAATGCTACCTCTGACTATCTGTAGTGGTAGTACGTGCATTTATTAACCAACCAGTAGTAGTATGTGCCAAGTATTCTTCCAGGGGCTTTACATACAGGTTATTAATTCTGAAAACTGGCAAGTAAACCATTATACCCATTTTACAGATGAAGAAGCTGAAACATAGAGCTTCTAAGTAATGCCTCAAGGCCACGCACTTGGTACATGGGTAAATGGCTGGAATTTGAGCTCTGGTGGGTTTGACTCCAAGCCTGAGTTCTTTGGTCTTGAAGATGCTGATGGCAATGAAAGTCTTGAATGACAGCTCATTATTACAATAGAAGGGTTGGTGGTCATGTCCTTTGTGATTAATTACCTCAGGAGTGGAACAAATAGTGAGTGTTGCAAATAGTAAATACTTCAGGAGTGCAGAGAAAGAAACAATTATTGAGGCAGGCTTATTAACAAAAAGATTTAAGAATTTTTCACTGGTTTTTTTAAACCTATTTTTCCAGCTTATGAAAGCAATGCATGTACATTATGTGAAAATTCAAAGACTTCTCTTACTCTCCTACTTTTTTCTTAATTTGTTTCTATAACTGCATATACACCCTCTGGCCTACCACTGTTGCTTTTGACTTTATTTTTTCAAAATAAAACACCAATATGTGAGGATATATACACAAGTACATTTTTTGTAACATTGCTTACAGAGGCCAAACAAATGAGAAACAAGACAAATGTCTTTATTTCTGTCTGTAAGGGGATACTAAATAAACTGTGACTCATTAATTCTAGAGACCATGATGTGGCTATTACAAAGGCTGAATTAGATTTCTCTACAATGACCTGAATGAAACTGTCTGAGAATCTTAGCAGCTTACGGATTCATGAGCCAAACCTACTTCAACACAAAATAAAGTAAAACAGGGAAAGTGAGAGTTTATGTTTGCATGTGATCCGGAGAAGACATATGCACAAGCACTAGGGATATATAACTCATTAGTGTCTCGTGTGACATGAGTATAAGGGTTTGTGTAGTCTGTGAACTCAGTATGACCTAGCAGAATGGGGACAAGGAAGCTAGTCGGTACGTTTGGCAGATTTAGAGTATTTAGAAGAGGGGAGGACATAATACTGTTCTTCTCTGGGCTGACCACATCTAAAGAATCATGTTTAGTTTAAAACACATGTGTTCATCAGAATAGGTTGAAATCATGTCATTGGAGAAATAGCTGAAGGAACTGTAGTTTTTTATTCTGAAGAAGAGCAGACTCAAAGGGTGTACTATGCTTACATGAAATATTAGATTTTCTCTCTGGAGCCTCAAAGCTAAAATAGAATCCATGGGTGGAAGCCAGCAGGAGCCAAGGTTTAGCCCAATATGAGCGAGAGACATTTTCAACCATCAGAGCTGGTCAAAAGTAGTAAAATGGCTTGTCCTGGAGGTTCCAGGCACCTATCCTGTCTCTGTTGGTGTTGAAGAGACCTGGTAGGAATAGTGAGAAAGGAGCCAGGTACCTGATGGGAGCAATGTGGTACCTAATCCCATCTCCCAACCCATCCACAACCTTAGAGAATATTCAAGTTAGGCATTTGATCCCGAGATCTGATTTTCCATCATGAGAGATTGGGAGAGGCAATGTGTAACCATGTCTATGAACCCCAGCAGGTATAAATCCTGCCTCCGCCATGTCTGCTGTGTGACTCAGGCAAATTACTAACCTCTCCAAATCTGTTTGCTTATCTGTAAAATAGGAAGAGTACTGGCTCCTTTCTCAAAGAGCTGTTATATAAGGACTGATTGAGATAATAATTCATATATAATGTGTTTAACAGTGGTAGCACATAGTGAATTCTCAATAGGTATTTTAAAGTTAAATTCTGTAAGTTATTATCTTTCTTATTATATAGGTTCGTATTTAACAGAGTATAGTGAGGCTGCTTTCTAATTGATCTTGGAAAGAACCATAGATTTCTCCAAATTAAAATATCTTCTTAAGATTTCTGATGTTTATAAATGCAGGTTTATCTGGTTCATTTAGTGTATTTGGTTGCTTTCCAGGTAGCTGTATGCCAGCAACAGAACACTGAATCTGCAGTCATTGGATCCAAGTTTGAGGGGTCTGGCTGTCACGTCTTAGGCAGGTAACTCTAAAATTTGTTTCCTCCTTCATAGGGTAAGGATGGGCACTCATAGATTTGTGGAAGAGTAAGTGGTATAACATGTAGAAGTGCTTTTCAAATTATAAAATATGAGGCAATTGGGAATTATTTTTATGGTTATGAGGTGCAAAATGGGAAAGGGGAATGATTCCTCTGGCCCTGAACAACTAAGACTGCCACAGGCAGAAGCATCCTGAGAATTTAATCCTAAACTTTTAGGGGTATAGGGAGTACATTTGCAAAATAAAAGGAGATGCCATGTCCTATAAAAGTAGGCATTGTCAACTTTCCAGAAAATCTTATGGAACCTTAATTTATATCTCCAGGTGGGATAAGGAGAAAAGAAACTTGGGTATAATGAAGCACTTACCCATATTTATTTGGTTAGTTACTTACTTACTCAGTTACAAGGGATTGAACCTTTTCAATTGCTGATTATGAAAGCAGAGAGGCAGGTGTGCACCTGAAGGAGCGCCGGGTCTAAGCAGAGTAAGTGGAGGTTTAGGGATTCAAAGATCTTTTTGCACTGGATGGGATCTTGAGACAGTTTTACCAAAAGAGAGGATCCGGTAAAGATGCAAATTGACTCACCCGGAACTATAGTGCTGAAGCAGCAGCACTGGCATTGTTCTCCTAAGGTTTGTACTTTGGTGTTTCTGGTTTGATTTCTAAGTAGATTCTGAGGGAAAATAAGATAAGGGAGACAAAGAAGGGAAAAGTAGAGAAAATACCCTTTAAGAAGATGCTGTTTCTATCACTCACCCCTCATGATAAGAAAATCTAATACATTCAGGAATGTGTGTGAGATGCTTGAGTTTTAATGGAAGATAAAGCTTTTTTCCCAGGGAAATAAAATATCAAAATCTCTACTATTTGGACTCTATTCTAAGGGAAAAAATAGTAAAAGTTTAAAAAGGTTTCATGCTCCAAAATTTTTTTATTATAGTACCATTCCTAACAGTGAAGAATTAGAACAACCCAACTGTTCAACCAATGACAGGATATTTAAGTAAACTATGATAGTCCATACATCATACAATCATTACAAATGGTATTACCAAAATTATAAAATAAAAGGAGCAAATACTTCTGTTATAGTGAGTAAAGGAAGGAGGACAGCACTGGGTGGACAGGATTGATCAGAGAGAGGATGCAAAGTAGGAATCTTTGTGGGGGGGCGGCGGAGATAGAAGTAGGTTATATATAAATGAATTAAATCAGTAAATTTCATAAAAGGTGTGAATTTCAACAAGGCTTTACAGGGAGACAGACAAATCAAGGAGAGGTGAACCAAGCTGAAATAATACCACATGTAAATGTGTTGAAGGAGGAAGGATGTCAACATTATAGGCTGCATTATAGCCTTTTGGGTTCAGGCAATTCTCAACATCATGACAGGCAATTTTATAACTGTGAACAAAAAATTATACACATGTGCCAACTGACTTGGGATACTTAGTGGTTCTTTTAATTAAAATTCAGACAGGAATTTTTTATTTGTTACCAAATAACCATTGATAAAGCCAATGAATAGTTCATTCTGAATTTATCCTATCCTGTAGGAAATTGCCATTTGTAACTGAGCACTTTCCTCCCCACCTCTTCCCATCCCTATTTCTACTCTCATCTATTCTCATCTTAGCATGGACTTTCCACCTATTAATTTAAAAAAAAGAAAAAGAACAGGAAAAAAAAAAGCTTTGTTCACTAAATACTCCATTATTGTGAAAAGTGTATTGAAGGTTTATAAATATTATCATGGAATAGCTGTTTGTCACATAAATTCAATGTGATTCAACGAATAATCTGAGGAGTGCCAACATGTGCCTTGTAGTGTACTAGGAACTAGAGGTACAAAGATCATGCACAGTCCTTCTCCGGTAGGAGAAGTGCAAACAGGTTATCTGTAGTATGGTGTGCAAAGTATAACAGAAGTGTGGCACATAGAGAAGTGACAAGAGAGAAGGAGCTACGAGGGAAGCCTTTGTGGAAGTAAGTGTTTAGCTAGGTTTTGAGGTATGAATAAGAGTTTGATAGGTGGTCAAGTAGAAACAGAAAGTCATTAAAGCAAAGGAAATAGCACTTACAAAGGTATAGCAGTAGGAAATTGCATGCATCTGCCATTTAGTGATAATGAAGTGTATTGAGCAGGTGGAAAGGGTACAAATGAGAATGGATAGGTTTTTAGGGGTTACACTGTTAGAGCGTGGTTTCAAAATGTTTATTTATTTATACTCACTATATACCAGACACTGTTGTTTCTCAAATATAAACTTTTTTTTTTTTTAAAGATTGATTGATTGATAGATTGACTTTAGAGAGAGAGCCTGCACAAGTGAGGGGAGGGGCAAAAGGAGAGGGAGAGAGCAGACTCCCAGCTGAGCACAGAGCCCAGTATGGGACTCCATCCCTGGGATCATGACCTGAGCCAAAATCAAGAATCAGATGCTCAACAGACTGAGCCACCCCGGTGCCCCCAAATAAAAACTCTTTAATCTTCATAACAATTTAGGCCAACTGTTGGACTGCAGAAATGGACCTCTAAGATCAAGGGATGATTGATCAAGGGAGGGGGGGGGGAGTCCATGGTAAATGTCATATTACAGAACCAGACTCAAGAACTTTAAAATTCATATATAAACCTCCCTCAGCAATGAGTCGTCATGCCCCATAAGGAAATTTTTGGCTTAATTCTGGGATAGGGAAAAGGGATCGTATGAACAGCTACTGTGCACCTGAGCTTTTTCATACATATGTTACTTAACCATCAACATCATCCTGAGGGGTACCTGGTGCTCTCCTCATGTTACACTCAAGGCTTGGAAAGGCCAGTCAAGTTAGCCAGATCCCATGGCTAGTAAAGGGAAGGAGCTAGGATTTATCTAACTCAGAATGTGAGGTTTCTCCATTCCATGCCTTCCTAGAAAAGGACCAGAGAGAGCCAGACACCAGAAATTTTTCTCCAGCTACTATACCTGGTATGGCTACAGGTAAACATCTGTGTGGTCCTTTCTTGGACATTTATTATAGAAGCATGAAAAAAAGTGGGAGAAAAGGCTTTATCCTTCAGGCACTTGGTTTTTAAGACAGGTATCTGATGATGCTCATTAAATATTTTCTGAGACAGTGTGCTCCTTTTTTTCTGGAATTCCATCACAAAATGGACCTTTAGGTAGGGACACTTTTTTAACATAGACTACCTCTTCCCTCTTCCCACAACCAACTGAGTCTTGATAGGCATGAGACAAATTATTCCAAAGGAGTGACTCTCTAATGATAAAATCTCTGACAATCTTGCTTGGAAGAAATAACAATGATAATGATCACTGGCATTTTGTGCAGTCTTTCATGAGCCTGGCACAGTGCTAAGCACTTGTATGTGTGACTAATTCTCCCAAAAACATGTCAAGGGGACATGATCATCCCCATTCAGAAAAGAAAACAATGATTTGGCTAGGTGAGGTTATAAAGCTATTCACTAAGGCCTACGGAGATTAGAATCTAGGGGTGTCTGGCTTCCAAGTCCTAACCTTTTCTGGCATTCTGGCTCCTTCCCTGTAAGGAGATGATAAGGTCCTTCTGGTCAGCTGGTCTCTTTAATGCTGGATGGTTTCTTCAACCTACCACACCTGGGAGATAGGTACATTATGGGCTTAGCAATGAAAGGAGAAAGAGGCAGGACTCTGCAGGTTCTTCCCCAACAAGTACCCCAGAGTTTTGCCAGCAAGCCTAGTCACTTCTGTGATCTTTACCCAGTTTGGAGGACTTTCTGCCACTCAAGTAGGGTTTCTTACATAGAAGGCTTTCCTCAAATGAAGGAGTCAAAAAGCAGGACCAGGGACCCAGGACTTGCTGTGACATCTTTACGCTGACCCGCGCCAGTAAACTATTTCATGGTGAGTGGTCTTCTCAAATTGCCTTCAGGTGTTGGTTTAAGAGAGCAGATTAAAAAAAAAGTTAAAAAGATTTTTAAGATTTAGTAAAAGGGAGCGATTGATACACATCAGGCCCAGTAATAATGCCCTACAAACCTGTCAGTTTGTAGTAAAGTGACAAGAGTAGCTGAGGGGAATCCTTGCCCCATGGTTTATGGTCATAGACTTGTTTCACTTTGATGAATCAACTAGTTTGAATTATTAGAAAAATGAAATGAAATGTTTGCCCTGGCTCAGAATTTCCAAATGCCCCTGCAGGATATAAAGGTCCCTTTTCTGTGTCTATTTAATTTTATAATATGCATAATGGTCTCCATGAAGCATCTTGTCCGGAATCTATCAGAGCCTGAAACAAATGCCATGATCTGTTTTAATCTAATGATTAATGTTATCCATTTAAATATTGTAAATCTTTTCTCATCCTTGCTAAGCTTGCCCATGGATGGGGACTTCTTTGTTGTTAATGCAGACACCTAAATACCATTTAGAAAATGGAAGGAAAAAAATAAGCATGTCTACAATAAATATTGCAGCCCATTAGGCTTCATCATAGCAATTTCTCTGGTTTTGTAATGTTTGTTTACTGGGTTTTGTAGGGAAACTGCTGCCATTTCTGACATCCAGGATCAGCAAACCTCCATCCTCGTGTTCTCCTGCGATGGAAAGTTGTACATCGGGATATGGGAAATATCTTCTTCCTTAGCAGACCCCATCTCAGTTATGAATTAGACATTCAAACATCCAGACCCAAACATGTAAATCTGTTTGTGCACACTCAAAGAAAGCACTCATACATTTCCTAAAAACCCACACATTAATATTGCTTACTTTTCAGCGGGGGTAAATGGGGGTCTCAGAGACCTCCTCAGAACAGGCTGGAGTTAAATAATATTGCATGTTTTTCATTTTACTGTGATGAATGCAAAGCTATTAAATAACCTTTTAAAGAGTTGGTGTAATTATCTGTAAACAGTAATGTTACGAAAAAAAAGGTCAAGTTGTCCTGCCATTAGATGTTTATGGATATAAACTGGATTTATGTTTCCATAAAACAGGCACCGACTAACTAGATTAATTCTCCACAAACTAAACCAACTGTAGTAATATTTAGACACAATAAAATGATACCAATTAAAACAATTTTATTTTTTGTGTCATATTGATTAATGGCGCACTAAAATTAACCAGAGACCTTAAACTCCGAATGGTTGGCAAAAGGCGTCCACATCTCAATATTATTACCAACAAGAAGAGCAGTTAAGTGAGATGGCTGTGCAATAGTATGAATATTTAATTAATAATTAGTCATGTAATTTCTCCTCAGGAATTATTATCCCTCAAACTGGTTTGTGAATTTAATTATTAGCAGCCTTTTTGTTTCCATGTCCCCTCATTACTGTCAGGATTGATGTAACATAAACTTCATTAAAAATTAAAGCAAGAGTCTTAATTACAAGGCTACCCTGACTGAAGTTAGAATTAGCCAAGTCAGTGATGTGCAAATGAGTGCATTATTTAAGAAACATGCTGGAAGTAGTTATGCTAATGTAGAAGGTTCGCAGTAGCAGACCTTTTCACTTGCAGCTGCATATTCATTAAATGCACTATGCAAATTTAATGTAGCAGTCTTAGTAATGCGTTGTTAATTTATTCAGATTTATTGAGTACGACTTGTAAAAAAAAAGTACAAATTTAATTACTCTATCTAGTAGGGATGATATTAGGAGATAGCAGAGGTTTAAAATGTGTTGATCTGGATTACTGCAGTTTGATGGAAGACGTGGTATCAAAGGACACAATTTTGATAACTGGGCTTGAAAGAATATTTGATTTACTTATGGAATGATCTAAGAAATCACTAAAATTGCACATGTTCCTTCCCAATAGGAAAGTAAAAAAGTCTCGGTTGTATTAACTTAAGAGCTAAAGCAGTGCTGAGTCCACAGCCTAATGGTCGTAATGACTCTACAGAGACCAGTAAAGGTTATGGATTGGGATCCGGGTGAAGCAAACTGTCTTTGTGGGAAGTTCATTGGTGGCGGGGCCGCGCCTCCGCTGCGCGCTGCCGCCTGGCGGCTGGAACCGCGGGGACGCCGGCGCCCGCCCGCCCGCCCGCCCGGGGCTGGCCCGCTCGGGGCTGGCTCGGGGCTGGGCGGCTGCTTGCGCCCGACCTTGACCTTGACCTTCGAGGGAGGCCAGGCGCGGGACGCAGCGGAGAAACTGTGTTCTTTGAAAAAGGCACGCAAACCACCCCCCCCCCCCCCCCCCCAGATACCCCGGCGTGCACACTTACTGAATTTGACACAGGCGCGCTCGGGTAATTCTCCCGAAACCCTGTGATGTGGGCTTTTTCATCCCATTTTACAGATGAGGAAGCCGAGGCTAAGGTTGGAAGAGTAACTTGTGCAGGTGGCAGCGCTGCGATTCAACTCCAGGCCGAGGCTGGTGTTCCTCCCCAACCTGGTCCACGGCTGTCTCCATCCTGGCTTCTCCCTCTGCCGCCTCCCTCCTCCCCGCCCTCCCTGCCCTCCTGCCTCTTTTTCTGGCCTCCCTCTGTCCTCTCTTCTTTCCCTTTCCTCCCTCCTTTTCCGCCTTTTCACCTGTCCCTTCGTATCATTTGCCTTCACTCCCTGACTCATGCGTATATGGACACATGGGTTTGTACATAAAATTAAAACCCTGAAAATGGCAGACCTTTTTCTCTTAAACAAGTGCTACAAACAGGTTAAATTGGAATAAAACTGTTTAAAGTTCAACAAAGCAACCCTGACAACCCCATTACAAATGTGCTGGGGAGCAAAACATAGCATCCTCTCCTCCACTAGCAGCTTGGTTGGCTCAGAACTCCTCACTCCTCTTTTAAATTGTTTAAGTTTCTTGGCCTTTATAATCACACAAATGAGTCCAGTGTATTTTTAATACTCTTCATATTTTATCTTGCTTTTGGGGGTTACTGCCTCCAATTGGTAAATCTTTGGCAGAAAAATCAATACACACTTTACTGAGCTCCAGGAATGAACAGGACAAATTACTACTAACCATGGTGACTGCCTGGTTCTCAGCACCCATCTTTGGAGGCATTCCCAGCCTCTGATGTATTCAAACAGGCTGACCTGTACATATTGATCTTCTGACAAGGGAGAAAGCTAAGCACCTCGCCTTAAGGGAAGCATATAAATTGATCACAGGCTGAAACTTGGTGCCTACATAAAAATCTTCCTGAAGAATTAATAAGGATGAAAAAAAAATTAGGTGGCAAAGCAGATGTTCTGGGTCTCCTGTGTGAATCTTTTCATCTTATGTCCCACATTCAAAGGCAAATCAATCAGATCCTAGCCACCCCCTTCCTGGCTGCTGTCCATTGCTCCATTTAATGCATGCCATTCTGCCTTGGATCACACTTAACTGCGTGACAGCGTGTGTGAACGGTTGTGCACCACTGGATTGCAAACTTCTGGAAATCAGAACTTTGTTCATCTTTGGTTAGTGGCAGTCATGTGCTGGTAAATGCTTAAAAACAGGCTCCCTAAAAAAATTAATAAGCCTTCTTTTGTATGATTTGCTGATTTCCTTGGCAAATGCTTCCACCATGTTGATTTCAAGCTACCAGTGTGATGTCACTAAATGCAGAGTCAGGAAAGGAGAAGTAGGTGCACACCATTATATAGTATGTTCACCTATCACACAGATACGATATAAATAACCTCAAGACTTATAGATAGCAGTAAAATGTCTTTAAATAAATAGGGAGTGATGTGTTTTGCATGTTTATTACCTTTGCTTTTAATATAATTTACTTAAGTTTACATTTATATATTTTTTAATAATGTCTGAGTCTAACAATCAGCTCACAAAATTCCCCGAAATTCAGCAGCCATCTCCAGCTCACCAGCAGGTAATGGGGAAAAAAAGATTTGCTGTTAAAAACTTTGCCACAACCAGAGCGCCTGGGTGACTTAGTCTGTTAAGCATCCCAATCTTGATTTTGGCTCAGGGCATGATCTCAGGGTCATGGGGGGTTGGGGGGGAATCTGCTTGGGATTCTCTCCCCCTCTGGCCCTCCCTACTGCTCGCACGCACATTTTCTCTTCTCTCAAATAAATAATTTTTTTTAAATGTCCACCACAACCAATAATATAAAAACGACTGGATATGTTTTTCCTATTAAAGTAGTGCTTTATTATTTCTATTAGAGAAGGCCCAAACACAAATATAAGAATTTGAATTGGCTCGTGCTAAAAGAACATCTGTAATTTCATAGGATCTACTCAGATTTTTGTTGTAAAAGAATGGCATCTTGAAGCAGGTAGAAAAGTTCTTTAAGTGATGGCAGAGGTGTGGATACATCTGTTGCCTGGACATATGGCACAAGAGAGAGAAGGGAATCAATGATGTATTATTCAATATTTAGCCAAAATATGTGTGTTTCTGGCAGATGCTAGGGATACAGAGATAAATGTGACTGGAAGTCTTCTGGTCTGGGGATTGAGGGTAGTTTCCCTGCAGAAGGGACAGTTAGGGAGTCTAGACAATAGGAGGAGTTGCGTGGGGACAAAGTGTGGTCTGAAACCTGATAAGAATTTGGTCTGTTCACCGAATGGCTAAGAAGCCTAGTAGTTGGCAAGTGGGAGAGGGGTGTGAAATGGGGCTGGTGGGTTTGGCCAGGACTCAAGTGGCCCAGTCCTTTGTGGGCTGTGTTGAGGATTTGAGACAGAACTGGAAAGAATTTTCTGAGCACTCTCAGGTTATCTCTTGTCACACTCACCACCCACTCTTTGTGACCCTTGCTTATTTGTCTGTGTTACCTGTAAGATAGTAAACTCCTGAGGGGCAGGACCAGGTACCCAGAGGGCTAGCACAAGGTCTGATCCATTGCAGGGACTGAATAAAAAAATTTATGGAAGTGAATGAATGGATAAGTCCCTACCCTCACCCCACTTACAGGTCTAGGTCTGGGGTTAGGCTTGAACTGACTTAGAGGTGGTGCTTCTGACCAAGCCAGACCTGAGAGCTGCTAGAGAGGCTCAGACTCAGGGCTTCCCCACTCTTGAGGTTAACAGGACAGGCCAGCCACAAGTGAACACTCCTTCCCAGCTCTCTGCTTTCTGGGACCTGTGGGGGCTCTTTAAAGCCAATGGACTTGACCCGAGTCCTCATAGGAGCTATGGTCACTGTGACAGGCTCAGATAGGACCTGGAGCTGCAGAGGTGAGCCCTGCGCCCCAGGGAGAAGTGAGAGCCCATGCAGCTTGGAGTTTGGGTGCACTCTCCATTGCTTTATCTGCTCCTAAAGGAGTGTATGGTATGATTTTAGGGGTACCTAAATCTTCCTGATCCCTTCCCCACCAGTTGGTTCTTGTACCTACTGCCAAAGGCTGAAATTGCTCTCTGAGAATTGAAGATACTGAATCATCTGGAATGTAAGTTCCTAGACTACTAGAAATAATAATAAAAGACACCCTGCAATTATTGATCCCTGCCTCTGTGACAGGCACTGTGCTAGGTACTTTATATGCTTTATCTCATTTATTCCTTGGAACAATGCTATGAGGTAGATACCATTATTATTTCCATTTTACAGAGAAGAACACTGAGGTATCAAAAGGTTAAATAACTTATTTGAGAATGTATAGTTGGTAAGTAACAGAGCAGTGACCAAATCAAGTGTTTTTTTGTATAAAGCCCATATATTCCAAGCCAGGTCTCTCTGACATTTTGCTGCCATTTGATTTGGGGGCTGAAGGAGGTAGCAAAAGGTCATTTTTATCCAGCATTCCCAAATTTCCCTGAGGGAACAGAATCATATGGGGGTACTTATTAATGGTGCTTTCTAGGCTAGTTCCATAGGGTTTAGAAATGCTTGAGTATGAGCTGGAGTTCCAGAGTTTGTACTTGTGATTGTGTTTGAGGAAGTATGGGAAATGAGGAGTGACCCATAGGTCTTTTCCTCAGGACTAAATTATACAAAGATGTTGGCCCCCACACCTGTTCTCTCCACAATGGAAGAACTGGATTAATCTACCCAGAATATGAATTCAGAAACTAATTCAGGAAATCAGTTTGTCAAAGTCACATGTGCAGTCAGTGGGAAGATGGGATGGTGAAGACCATCAGGAGAGAGAGTGTTGGAAAGCTCTGTAGCAGTAATATCTGGGGACAGGTTGCCCACAAAAGAACTGAGGCGTTGATCTTGAGCCAGTTCTTCAACTTTGCTGAGCCTTAGTTTGAATAATGGTGAGAATAATATCACAATGATAAGTATCACGATTCAGTGGGGACTGCTCTCCTCACATTGCCCAGGTTCATGCCTTAGCTCTGCCATTTATTCTCTGTGTGCCTTTGGATAAGCTGTTTAACTTCTCTGTCCCTCAGTTTCCTCTGTGTGAAGAGGGAGTAAGAATAGGACCCTACTCAGAGGGTTGTTGTAAAGGCTTATTGTAAAGTACTTAGCACAGTGCTAGGTGAGTAGTGAGTGCTCTAATACACGTGGCTAGATGGTTGTCAGACTGCTTGGTGCATGGGAGGTGCCATGAGTGTGATTTTTCCCTTCACCTGAAGACACTGGAACTGAAAGCCAGGCTCCACACATCATCCTTCTACCCACTGACTCCAGTCAAAAGTGAAAAGTGCACATTGGCTTTTTGGTAATGATTTTAAAAAACAAAGCAGAGGCCACCTGGAGGTAGTTGTTTCAACTCTTGACTCATTTTGCTCTTGAGGCTGAAGTGGAGAGGAAGCTGGTCAAAGAGCATGCTTGGTTGTTGTCACTGTTGAACAAGTCATTTCTCTGCTCTGAACTTAGCCTCCCTCATTTATAAAAGGTTTATTCTAACTTTGAAATCCTATGAGTCAATGAAAAATACTCCTTGAACCTAACCTTCAAATGTCGGTTGCCTTACTGGAAATTCGGGGCCTGGGGAGAAATCACCAGGGAGGTTGGATCATTATGACTTTCTTCTCACAAGTAACCTTCTTATTTAAGACCCCTTACTCATACAGATTTTCAAATGTGCGTGGCTTTGCTTAGCTTGTCCCCTGAAATGATGGTCTTAATCATAAATTCTAATTGGAATAGGATCTACCTCAATTTATTCCTAATGCCTCAGAAAAGCAGAACTGTTTCTAGGAATAAATTGAGATGGATCCTGTTCCAATTAACAGTTTGACTCAGTTAAAGGGTTGTTAACCCACTGCTGTCCTCTGATAACCATCCAATTTATGATTGGCCAGTTGCTGGCCTCACTGGAACTAGCAAGGAGATGAAAGCTGCCTAAACATGCTCACCACTTTACGTGGTGTGGACTTGGTTCTCTTCTCTCCACCCGACTCCTCCTTAGTGACTTAAAGGGCTTGCTGGCCTCACTGGAACTAGCAAGGAGATGAAAGCTGCCTAAACATGCTCACCACTTTACGTGGTGTGGACTTGGTTCTCTTCTCTCCACCCGACTCCTCCTTAGTGACTTAAAGGGCACTCTCAATGAGCTCACTTTGAGCTGTGATTGGATTGGGCTGCTTTCTCTAAACTGTAATTATGTTCTTCTCATCTTATTCAGATGGATTCTATATCAGTCAGGGTTTTTCCAGACAAATAGAACCAATAGGATGCATATATATATAAAGAGAGATTTATTTTAAGGACTTGGCTCAGGCAGCTGTTGGGGCTGGCAAGTCTGAGAAGCATAGGGTAGGCCAGCTTAAAATCTGGTCAGTAGAATTCCTTCTTCTCCAGGAAACCTCAATTTTTTGCTCCTAAGGTCTTCACTTGATTGGATGAGGCCCACCCACATTATGGAGGGTAATCTCTTCTACTTAAAGCCAATTGATCATAAATGTTAGTGACAATTATAGAATATCTCCGCAGCAACATCTAGACTAGCATTTGACCAATTAGGCGCTGTAGCCTAGCCAAACCCAACACATAAAATTAATCATCATAGCTTCCATGGATCATATTCCCAAATCCAGAAAGAATTTGCCTAAACTGGAGACTAGGTATAAAGAAAGGCAGCAGGCTTGGGATACCGTTACTCTGAGGTCATCTAGTGCCACACAGAGGGCTCAGTGTTGCCCCTTCTCACACCACACCCTTTACCTTATGTCTTCTGGGTATGTTTTTTCCAAGGCAGGAATCAAGATGTCTTGTTAGGCAAAGGTAGAGCTGTTTCTCTTCAATGGTTCATTTATGTCAGGTTGATAGCAGTTCCTAAGCCTGCCCAAAAAAGGGAGAGTAGACATTAGCTGCAGATTTCTGTAAACAAGTAGGTAAATATGCATGATTGAATGCGCAGCCAGGCAGGCACACTTGGGAGATTTTGACCAAAATAGAGCCTCAGAATTCCCATTTCCACTGGGCAAACAGGAAAATGAGATGATGCAAAATTGATGTGTGTGGAAAGCAGAGAGATTGGGCATTTACATCTATTTAATTAAGGAACACGTTGTAACCTCTATTTACTTCTGTTTAATTAAGGGATTGCTCATTTCGGAAGAGATATCATGCTGGGCCTTCTACTACTTTTGTGATTCAAAGCTCAACTAAGGATGGATGGGAAATAGTTTGGTGATCTTAGCTCAGTCCCTAATGGCAAGAACTTCATGTTACAAAGCCAATAAACTATGCTGCCAGACTTGCAAAAAGAGAGTCAGGGGGCTTATCAAGAAAATGATCTCTTCAAAGCACAGGAGGTCATTTGCGAAAATGTATATTATTCTAGAATAATTCTGATCAAAAGTTAGAACCCCAGTGGATCCCTTGTGGAATAACCAACCATATTTGAGTAGGAAAAGAAAAAGGCAAGGAAACTTACTGTATAGGCTCCTAACTTATATGAAGTTTATTTAGCATGTTGACCAAACAATTAGCTGTTTCTGGGCAGAGGCAGAAAGAGTAAGATGTATCCACATCCACCTCCAAAGCTTCTGACCTCTGGCTCCTCTGTCTTGAGTCATGTCCCAGCTGTGCTTAGAATCCTGAGTCTCTCTCCTTCCACTCCTGTGCACTTCTCCATGCCCCACCCACATGTGCCAGTTTTTACTAAATAAAGTATGAAACAGGAAGAAAGGGAGGGAGAGGAGGATGGAAGATTCAAGGTGAAGGGATGTGCTTTTCTGTATACATGATAGGTTTCAGCTTACTGTAGTGTCGATTACATTTTTCTCCTAGGAGAGGTCATTTCAGAACTAAGGTGACTCATGATTTCATCTGACATTTTATTATGCTTTCTGGCATTGCCCTAAGAAATGCCCCTTGAGTAACTCTCTTCCTTTTTAGGTCCCGTGAGTCATGGTTAAGCAGAAAAGGAGAAGGGAAAGAGAACTATTCGATACGGAAGGACGGGAAGAGATGGCAAGTAATTCTAGAGAGTATAGAGTGGGGAGACTATCTGTCTGCCTTGCCAGGCCCTGATTATCTAGCTAGATATACTATCTCCGTGGAACATCACCATTTAATGTCTACCAAGGTATTAGTTGGTTAATGAAGAGAGTAATCAGCCTCCCCAGTGTCCTCCTTCCATCACCAGGGCAGCAAAGGTGGTTCCTAATAGTGGTCTCCTAGAGACAATACTCTTCACCTTGTTGAAGTCAAAGCAGAGAATGAGATGACTTTAGGAGATGCAGTGCTGCTTTGATTACTCCTTTTTTCACATGTTTAGATTGTAACTCCTCTGGAGCCGGGAGGGGGGCGTTGGGGAGGCACCCACGTGATGAGCTTCCAGCGCCATGCCAGTGCTTTGCACATTGTGAATGCTAAATTAATATAAAAAGATTGGGAGAAGGCTTTGCTCCTATAAAATTGATTTGCTTTTTCTTAAGCTCACTATACATTCTTCTTTCACTTCCTGCAATGCCACCCTTCTCCCTCCTTTCCATTTACCCAAGCCTCACCATTTGCCAAGGCCCAGAACCAGTCCCTCTATTTTGACAACGTGTTTCAGACCTACCTGGCCTTAGTAATAAGCAAACCCGACTCCAAAGACCTGCAACCCCTGATGACTGCTTTTCTGGTTGGTGAGGAGCATGATAGTTTGATTAACATATATTGTGAAATTATTACCACAATAGGTTGGAATAACATCCATCTTCTCATATAGATACAGTAAAAAAAAAAAAAAAAAAAAAAGAAGGAAGGAAGGAAAGAAAGAAAGAAGGAAGGAAGGAAAAAAAAAAAACCCTTCTTCTTGTGATGAGCACTCTTAAGATTTACTCTCTTAGCAACTTTCTTGTACCTCACACAGCAGGGTTGGCTCTAGTCATCACATCATGTCAGACATTACATCCCTAGTACTTACTTATCTTATAATTGGAAGTTTGTATCTTTTAAACACCTTCCTTCAATTCTGCTTCCTACCACCCTCCTCTGGTAACCACAAATCTGAGTTAAACAATAAATTCAGAACACCAAAAAGTCTGAGAATGACTGATCTAATTTGGATTATTTGAAAAGAACTGATTATTTTGTTTCTAAGTTCATATGAATGGCTTTGGATGGCTTATAGTCTGTGAAGCAGGGTATGAAAGAGCTGTTTCTCCAAACAAGCTGGGTGTTGTCATACCACCTTATCTTTACTCAAGCCCACTCCTCAGTCCAATGTGTCCTTCCAGTTCCCTTCTTTCTTCTCTAGTGAAATTCTGCTCATCTTTAAAGCTTAGCTCAAGGGTGACCTCCTAGGAGAAGACTTCCTTGGTCCCCTCTCACTCCCAATCTCTTCCTCTCCTCTGTCCCCACGGCATTTGGTTCAAAGCACTGGGAAAGCATCTGTCATAGCATATTTCAGTTAGTTGCTGTTCCATGCTAGATCAACCATGAACTACTTAAAAGAAGGATAAGATCTCCATCCTTTGTTTTTGGTCCATACCTGACATGAAGCAAGTTGCCCATAAATAGTTGTTGAATTAAAATGAGTGGCCATTTCCAAGTCTGACCCACTCCCTGTACCCAGAGGAGTAGAGCCATGTGGGTGAGGGGAGGGGCAGCCCTGATGGCAGGCTACTCTGTGTAATTATCCTCTTCTGGTGAATAATGGGGCTTCAGCTCTGTGTCTGATTCTTTGATGAAGATGAAACTATTTAATCAGATTTGGTTGCTCATCTCATCATCTTCCCGTATCACACCCTTCCTGACGAGTTCATTAGCTGGAAGAAAAATTGATGACCTCGTTAGTTCTGCACATTGGTTCACTTAGGACAAATTGGAGCTTTAGAATGTTGCTCAACTCTGACCCATGGTGGGACAAAGTCTCACTCTCAGGACTGTTTGGATACACTGTGCCCTTGATGCCTTTGTGTGACAGGTTGCCCAGGAAATTTCTGTTTGAAATAGTGTCTTTTCCAATATAGATATCCCTCTCTTAGGTTTCTTCTCATCCTGCTCAGTGAGAAATATACCACTCGGGGATCCCTGGGTGGCTCAGCGGTTTAGCGCCTGCCTTTGGCCCAGGGCGAGGTCCTGGAGTCCCGCTGGAGTCCCGCGTCGGGCTCCCGGCATGGAGCCTGCTTCTCCCTCTGCCTGTGTCTCTGCCTCTCTCTCTCTCTCATTCTCTGTCATGAACAAATAAATAAATAAAATCTTAAAAAAAAAAAAAAGAAATATACCACTCTCTCTCAGAGCACACCTTTTCTCTACCTCCCACCTCAAATATTTTTTTCTCTGCCACCCATTGAAATTTTATCACTCTCCAAGGCCTGGTTTGCTTCCTGGTCATGCCCCCAAGCAGGAAACATTCACTTCATCCTCAGGGTCATGACTTAGGTGGATTTAGAAGCAGAACATGTTGGGATCTCAACTGAAGGACCATAGGCAAGGCCTGGAGAAAGGCACACACCAGCAAGGACTCTTAGCCAAGGATCTGAAACACTGAGTGCACAGATGGAAGGTGTGGTCGGTTTCTGGTGCTGTCCAGGGGAACTATTTTGGCAAGTAGAGCATAGCAGCCAGAGCAGACTGGGTGGTGGGTGATCCTGAGGGACAGGGGCAGAGATTGAAGGATTATGGCCCTGAGTGGTGCTCTATTCCGTCTTTTTCAAGTGGTTTTCTTTCTCCCCTTCTAACTTTACCCTATTTTCCTGACGAATTCACATTTGGTTTTCAAAAGCGAATTTTTTCTAGAAAGCCTTTCCATTCATCCTCCCTGATGCTGTAGGTTTCTCCCATCTCTGTGTTAGCTCTCCATCTTGAACATATTTTAAAAGCTGCATTTGTCACATAGTGTGATGACTCATTAAAGGGTAGGTTTCTTTTGTTTTCCAGAGAACTCTTGAAAGTAGAGATTTTGTTTCTTCTCCCTTGACTCTTCATGCCAACCATGGGTCTGCCATCTGGCAGCCATTAAATAATTACCTGTTAAATAAAATAATGAGTGAATGAGTTGTGGGACACCATCTTGCAGCTGGGAGCTGTATCCATGGAAAAGGGGGTGAGCATGGGCCCAATGGAGCCTCTTGCCAAAGTTCAATACTCAGTTTTGGTGATACTGTCAGAGTATAGTATAATACGGGAAACTGAGGCAGAAGGCCAGTTTCATGGCCTGGAACAGCACTCTGCCTTCTAAAACTGTTGACTTGGGTTTAATGTTTTTGACAGATGATAACATTGTTGACACTGGTTCAGCTTCTTTATACCAGGTGACTGTTTATACTGGATTAGCTCTATTATTAGCTTATTCTTTTACATGTTTTCCATTTTTAAAAATGGCTACAGCTATATACACTGCATTACAGACACATAGGTCATTGTTGGGCTAAACCTAGACATCTGGGACATTGCAGGATAGACTGAGGCCAGTGCCCAAGAGCCATGCTTGTCTGGGAGAGGATGTCAGATCATTTTCTCACAAGGAACAGAATCTTACTCATACTAAATGTAAATAAAACAGACAGGGCCAGGAGGTCTCCCAGACAATCAAGGGGAGGGGGGGGAAGCTCTGGGGACACACCTGTTGAAGTGATAGATCCTGATTCTGGAGCTTGTTATTCACAGGCCACCCCAGCATATGTTTGCTTCTTTCTATCATTGGATTAAGTTTCACACTCTTGATTTTGGCTCAGGTCATGATCTCAGGGTTGTGAGACTGAGGCCTGAATCAGGCTCCAAGCTGGGCACACTGGTTGTGGAACCTGCTTGAGATTCTTCTCCTTTTCCCTCACCTTCTGCTCCTCTCCTCCACTAGCTCTCTCTCTCTCTTTCAAAAACAAAAAACAACACATACAAAACAAAACAAAATCCAAATTCCCATTTGGGGCACCTGGATGGTACAGTTGGTTGACTCTGACTCTGGGTTTCAGCTTGGGTCATGGCTCCAGGGGTCCATGAGATTTAGCCCACATCAGGCTCTGCGCTCAGCAGAGGTGTGCTTGAGTTTCTCACTCCCTCTCTCTCTGCCCATCCTGCTCATTCTCTCTCTCTCTCTCTCAAATAAATAAATCTAAAAAAAAAATTGGGGAATGTGAGAGAGAACTGTTTGGGAGTGTGTGTGGGGGGTGGGGGGTAATTTTGATGGAATTACTGTTCTGACAAGATGCCATTTAAACTCACCTCAACCCTTATGTGATACTCCTAGAAATTAAATTGTAAATTTTTATATTAAGTACCTTGTCTTTTTTCTGGGCAAAGGTGTCCTCAAATGTCTGTAAAGTGAAGGTGAAGCTTAGTTTCATTAAAACAAATCTGCTACCCACCTTTCAATGGGCTTGTTACAAAGACACCTCTTTAACACTTAGTGCCAGAGAGTGACATCTGCTTACATAGCTTTCTAGGGAATTTCAAGGATTTTGTTCAGAGCCAATTAAGCCCACCTGTTCTATCTCCCCCGTAGGAGCTGGAACAGGCAAAAGGGTTAATGTGCCTCTCTAAAGAAGTGTTCCCCTAGCACTTATCAAATGATACACTCACCTCTCCCCTGTCTACGCCTATAAATGTTAACTAGGCAGGAAAGGTTTGACGTTGACAGAGAGGGATCAAGATTCCATTTTTGACAAGCTGACAAGTTGGGAAAATTCATATTCATACAACTGGGAGCCATGTCTTTCTAATATATGATACTGATTCTTACCCAGAGCTTTCTCTCTTTTTTCTTTCTCTGAAGCATACCTAGCTCCCAGGGCAAAGGTAGATGGTGTGACACACCTTTCCATCCTGCTTCAGCTGCAACATGTTTAACAAGCCACTGTCTCAGAATAAGGGCTGTGTGCTGTTGGATGTCCTGACCTTCTTCCCCTTCCACTCTCCTTGGTATTCTAGTCCATTTTCCTGACCTGGAGAGAGTTTGAAGTTTGCATAGTTGCCTTGGATAGTGTCAAAGCCTGCCTCTGTGTATGCGTCATGTTGTCTGCTGCTGCAAGCTTCCATGTGTCCCAAAAACAACATGGAGAATTTACTATTGTGGTTCCCCCTCTGGACTGCTCTGTGACTTAGCCTGTCACCAGAGAGGACTTGGGGCAACCAAAGCTGCTGCTTCTAGGGTGTGGTGAATTTTGTGGCTCTGTGTTAGAGATTTACATTGAAATGACAAACTTCTTAAGAACCTCTTAAGAAAAAAGGGGGTGGTGGTTAATGTGAGGAGTCATATAGACTAGAACTAGAACCAGAAGCAGACAGCCACCAAGAACAGAGACTACCACAGGAGCAGGGTACTTACCCAGCTTCACAGTAGGATTGGTTTGGTTAATTACTGTTGCCTTCAAGACACCTCAGAGAGTCAGTCACCTGCTAGCCTGTAGATGAACAACTCTGGTGTCATGTGCCCATCTATTTTCCAGTTGATGGCTACCCCTGGGCAGGGAAGAGTCTAGTAGTGTTCCCTCTTGGTTAAGGGAGCTGAGAACAGGACACTCCTAGCTATATATGATATTGGCCATGGAAGATACCCTGATTGTCATGATCAGAGCAGACAGCCCAGGACTCATGCAGACAGCCAGTGAGGACAGAGAGGAGGTTGGGACAGAGAGGAGGTTGAAGAAGAAAGTGGCTTTGTTTGCCAGCGGAGGCCATAAAAGACCTGAGACTAGAGTGAACATCACTGCCCCATACTATCACTCTTTTTTGCTGCCACCAAATAGCTGTGGAATGCCCTTCTCTCTTTCATACATCCATGGTATTTTTGGTAACTCATGTCTCCTTCAAACCTGCCCTTTCTGGTCATTTAAAATATATCTTTTGTGCATAACAATTATGATGCATGTCTGTTTTGCCTGTCCAGCTTTTCTTCTCTAGTATTGTGATAACACTTCCCAGTTTTCCTTTAGAGAATCACCCCACTTTCAGTTCATGTGCTTCAGGTGGAGCTGGTCTCGTTACTGTTTCCAACTGATCAATCCCATCCTCTGGGATATGGAGATTGGTTCAGGAATGGCCACATGATCATTGAGAAGCCACTTGCTACTTTTGCTTGCATTTTGGAAAAAGGAGTCTGTCTTTTTCAGAGATTGCAGGCTCGAAGGTCCACATAAATATGGAACTCCTAGAGCCATTTTCACTACCATGTGGGCCCAACAGAAGAGAGCCACCAGAGTTAGAGACAAACAGAATCATTTGAGCCCCTTTGTTTAACCAAGCCTAAAGATAAATAATGATATCTCAATGAGATGAAATAGTCTCCTCTCTCCCCTTCCCCAATTTTTGTGGCTAATGTCAGTTTCAGCGAGTTTCTGACATTTGCAACTGTAAGAGCCTTGACTGATACAACAGTGTTCCAAGGCGCTGGAGGTTGGGGGACAGAAGGAAGAGACTTGTCCTTCGACCAGCCCCAGTGTTACCCCAAGGGGGTCTGCCTGACTCCACAGACCCACTGGAAATCCCAGTCCTGGAGAATGAGTTCTAAGGTTTTGGTGAACATCTGGGATACAAGGGCTCAAGAAGCTCTTTCCCCCTCTCTCCACTTCCCACCAAGGTTAGGGGTTAAGTCAAAAACACTGAGGTTGGATTTTTCTGCATAGACTCCTGGAATCTCCCTCTTAAAATTTATCTCTGGATTCTCTGTATTTAGGCTCTGGGAGTCCTCACCCATTGTCTCACACTACTGGATTGTTCCCTATGCTGTAACCAATGTGATGAGATGGCTCTGGGCTGCCCTCTTCTCAGAGTGACTGCATAGGCAGTTTTAAGCATGGGAGAAACACTGCCTCTTGTCTTCTTTTCCTTGGGGATCTCATTTCTCCTGGTCTTATGAATGGTAAGATCGAGTTAGGGTGTGGGTCAAGGGGAATAAGACCAAAGAGATGACAAGGCCAGCTTGGCATCTAGCTCATGCATCTGCCTACCAGCTCAATTACCTCAGGGCCTCTTTCCCATCCCATTTCACTGATCTAACTTTTCCTTGTCAGTATCCTCCCTGCACAGCTACTTTTGAGGGCCACTCTGCTGACAGCACCCTAGGAAAATACACTGATGCTCCTGAGCCAGCTGTATTTCTCCTCTCCTCACCTCAGCACTGCTGGTGCTCAGAGCCTCACAGCACCTTTCCTGGAGAGAGCTCCTTCCACTTCTGGCCCCACACCTCGCCTCTAGGGCTGCAAGCCAGGCCAGGGGAGTGGGGCCAGGTGGCACATCATCTCACAGAAGCCCCATCTGTCTTTATACATAATAGCCTACATACACAAACTCACGGAAATAAACCACTGAAAACCAGGTACAACAGCCTGCTCCATGTTACCAAGAACACCTGGACCACAAGAAGCTTAGGAGCTGGAGGGCAGTATTTCCCTTGACTTAAATACAGAATCTTCTTTTCAGATGTCAAAATGCTTACATAAGAAAGTTGCTTATTCACTTGGTAGCAAAGGGGCCTCTTCTATAACAAGGGAAGTTTTATTTTTCAGCTGTGATCTAATTTCTCTCTCCCCTAAACAATGATTCCCTACTCTCTCTCTTTGTCTCTCTCTCTCTCTCTCTTTCTCCTGCTTTAGACACTATTAACATCCCACAGGAAGCAGTGTTTGTACAGTGCTCCTTGATTAACGAATCCCCAGGGAATGAACCTTCTTTATAAGATGTGGGGCTGAGCTCAAAATCACTTCATAAATCATGCAGCCTTGTTACCGTGCTGGCGACCCCCGGTGCACAGCTCCTGTTTGGTACCACTGCGCTGAGGGTAAGGGGACAAGACTTGTTCCCTGTTCCCAGGCTTTTCTTGTCTGTATCCTTCTATCTCCCCCAAGTAGGGATGGTCCTCACTCTCCATCCTCCTCTCTGCCCTGTCTTCTACTTCCCTTCTCCTCCCTCAGATCCTCTTGTCTACCCAGCTCCCCATCACCCCCCACACACCTTACAAACAGTGAGAAATGAAACTCATTTACACTGAAGATTTAATTAAAGCAAACATTTGCATTTTTAGCTGAATTGTAGAAAAATAGGTTTCTCTAATCCCAGGCACCTGGTGGTTTCAGCAAGCAGATAGAAAGATGTAGGAAGGAGGAAATCTCGGGAATAAACACAAAATCTACTCCACTGGGTGTGAATACCAATACCAAAAATTTAGACCTTTGCCATGATTCCTGGGTGGGACCAAGGGGGCTCATTGAAAGACTTCTTCCCCTCTAACCTTTATCTCTTGTCCTGCAGAGGAAATCCAACCCCAGAAACAGGTTTTGTGGGGCATGATTTTTATATAGTATGGGGGATGAGGTGGGGTCCTTAACAAAAAATACAAAATTACAGATACAAAATTAAGTATGAATAGGTGTATCTGTTTAGATTGATAATAGAAGTCAAAATAAATGATAAAATTTAAAATATCACAATCATCTCATAATCTAGCAAGATTAATTAGACCCGTCATTAATTATTTGCATGGCATATTTCTCCAATACTTTCTCCACAATATTTTCTAACTGCAAATACTTTGCCTTCTCAAATGACAATTCTGCAAAGTTTTCTATAGAGGAAAATAATTTCCTCAAAGATAATTCCCTGTAATATGGCTGACAGAAAGTTTTCACTTATTGACCATTTAGAGAAACTTTTTTTTGAGCTTCACAAATTATTATTGGTAATGTCATATATGTTTTTAGGATTGTTTTTAAATTTTGGAGGAACTTTACACAGTATCTTTCACTGAAGACCTGAAAGACTTCAGAACATTCAAAATTTTCTTGTGCAAGGGCTAGTCTTATATTTTCTTTGAAATAATATCCTGCATTAACCATTTTGTTGTGAAAGCTCTCTTTACAGTATATGAATTTTGTGTTTTTCTCATTCATATTGCATTTTATAGGTGCACAAAATGATTCAGTATTTTTGTGAAAATGTATATAGCATACAACTTGTCACATAGAAAGTCCCAGCTATTTGTAGTACTACTAAAGGTTTATGCCTATAAACACAAGGAGTCTTATATCTTCTAAATCACGTGATTCTTACCAGAATTCCAGAAAATATGTAGTAATTGTGTACCTTGTATTACTGAGTTTATTGTTGATAGGAGATGCAAATTCTGTTTGACTAGGTGGTGATGAGAGCTGGATCTTCATAATTTTCTATATCTGATGATTGGAAGGATATCCCATGTAACTACTTTCTGGCTCTATTTCAGAATTTATTTCTTCTCCTGTACCAACATATGTCTGGTATCAGTTGGCAAAGGACACATTCCTGTAGCTCTTGCACCTCTTGCTCTGCACCTTTATGAGCCAGCAAAGTGGGTGATAGAAGTATTCCTGGAAGACATTCTTATACCAGGATGATAAGTTGTACTGGCATAACCGTACATGGAAGAGATCTTGAGCAACATAAATATAATACATTAAGTGTATCAAAATGGATCCCCAACTCAACTTCCTCTTAGCTGGATCTCCAAGAAGCTCATGACCACTTTAACACCACAAAACAAGGGGCAATATGAAAGAGGCAAAATCAGATTAGAAAGAGACAGCATCATAAACTTAGTAACCAACTATGTATGGCTAATGTATCTCAGTTTTGCAAATTTTACAAACACCTATGACCATGTAAGCAAGTTATAAGATCCCCTCATGAAATCTTTAAAGGGCTTTTTCATGTGGGGGGCACTGAAGCTTAATATCTGCTAGCTTCACAGCTAATCTGACCCTTATGAGTTGCAGGATATGGGTAAAACAGTGAGCCTCTCCCTCAACACCTGCTTCCTTCTTGACATGAAAGGCCCCTCCACTAACATGAGTCTGACGGCCCCTTCCTTCAGACTGCCTGCCTGGACCTGAGTGCTCTCCACCGCCATCAGCCTTCTCAGCCTGAGTCCCCAGGTCAGGTCTCCCTCTTCCATCTTTCCTGCCCTCAACTCAACACTTTTTTCCTCCACTCCCAGAATACTAGGTGAAATTTTTATTGTCCCATTTATTTCATGGGTCATCAGTGATTTTTTTTTTTACACTGCAAACCCCATTTTATTTCTGCCGATATTTTATTCTATATTCTGCCTAAAGTAGTATGCCTTTTAGGTTTGAGCTTTTCACCAAGAGCTTTCTCAGAATGAATCCTCTCTTTTTCATTTTGCATTTCTTTTCTCAGATTTGGTAGAGCTCTTGGCTTCTGATGCTAGAGACCTCTACTTTGCTGTTATGATCCTAATTGTCATTTAGTTTTATTTTAATGTGTCTTGGGATGATTAATGTAATGAATTAAGACTCCATTAGTTGCAAGTGATGGACATTCCCACTCAACACAGCTAACGAAATGAAGGGGAATATTTTTGGCTTATATAACTGGGTTGTTCAAGGTTCTGACTTCAGGCACTGTTGGATCTAAGGGCATAGACAGTATTGTCCTCTTTATCTCTTCATCTCTTGGCTCTGTTTCTCTTTTTGTGTTGGCCTTATTCTCTTCTACTGTAAGTGGGAGTGGCCACTAGCAGCTCCAGACTTACATTATTATAGCTTATTATATAAGAAGAAGGAGCTTATCTTTTTTGATGTGTACCACTGAATCTCGTGGAATGACTGCTTGGCTCTGCCTTGGTCACATGCCCTTCTCTTGGACTAATCATTTTGGATGTTAGATCAGACCAGGGTCACTTGCCTACTCTTGCCTCCAGGGACTTGGGTACCACAGTTGGCACCTGCTCCTCAAGTCTCATGGAGTGGAAAGAAGTCCTCTAAGTGAACAAAGAGGCGTCCTAGATAAACAGAAACAACATATATTTTTTACTGATATTATTGACAAATGGAAATATTTTTAAATAAAATTTATATATCGTTTTTGCTTCCCTAAATTTTCAATTTTGTTCCATCAATATGAAAGCCATTTAAAAGTTGCCTGGCATACAGTATATTTGATATTTTCTTATTCTATGTATATTTCAACTTGATCCATGTTGTATATCAGTTTCTAGGAAACAGATTCTGTGACTTAGGTGCAGAATGGAGAGTGAAGGAGGTAGGATAGGGCAGAGGAAGTATTGAACTGTGAGGTGGTTAGAACGGAGGCTTCAGGTGATCTTATGGGGGCTCTGGAACTACGATGGCCCTTCTAAGTTGTACCAATTGAAACAAGGGAGGTCAAGACTTTTTATCCTCCTTTGATGAGCCATTGAATGGAAGGTGCCCCCAGGAGCAGTTCTGTGGCTTAAGCTAGGTCCTGGAGAGGACTCAGCTGTGAGCCATCAGTAGCCACCACTCTCAGCAGCTGGAGAGAGAATTGCTAGGTCCTGGAGGGGAATGTGAGTAGTGCACTGCTGTGTCCACTTCAGTGGATTTCCGAAGAATAAATAAGAGTCACCTAATTCT